>NW_012151174.1:4286367-4288673 GCF_000956105.1 Propithecus coquereli
TTACCATCTCACCTTGGTATTAAGTTTAATTTACCCAATAGGTCAGGCAGTGGCTCACCCCTGTAATCCCAGCACTCTGGGAGGCCGAGGAGGCAGGATTGCTTGAGCTCAGGAGTTTGAAACCAGCTTTAGCAAGAGCGAGACCCCTTCTCTACTAAAAATAGAAAAATTAGCTGGGTGTGGTGGTGCGCACCTGTAGTCCCAGCTACTCGGGAGGCTGAGGCAGGAGGACGGTTTGAGCCCAGGAGTTTGAGGTTGCTGTGAGGTATGATGACACCACTGCACTCTACCCAGGGCAACAGAGCAAGAGACTTTCTCAAAAAAAAAAAAAAAAAGAAAAAGAAAAAAAAATTTACCCAACAAAAGTAATCCCTAGCTAGCTGTAGCACTCAGGGATTTAGTTAGCAGATCGACGTTTACTTTATCCATATCCTTCACAATTTCATAAGCTGATTACCTGCCTCTTATTATCAGCCTGAAGCTCAATTTTAATCATTGTAGTTTTGTCCTTCCTCCCAGGGAAGCTGATTCAGTCTGTTTGATTTATGTGAGCTGCCTGTCTCCACCAGTTCCTTTGTATTGACCCGTGGCTACAACAGGTCATAAATTATGGAAAACAAATAACAAATAGTACCCCCATAATATTCTGGGGAAAAAAAACACAAGCACATTGAATCGCACAACACCCCATAGGTAAACATGATCATCTCAGAGCTGAGGAAACTGAGGCACAGCGACTAAGTTGCAGGGCTGTCTTGATGAGAAGCTGTTCTGTTTACCATTATGCTAAGCCGCATTTACGTACACTCTTAGGCCAGAGGATATAAATACTGGAACCTTCTTAATTGGAAAAAAGAAAAATAACAAATAAAATCCTAGTGTCTTACCCGTGGACACTAGGGTATTACAGCATGTTTTAGGTAATACGGTATAGTCAAGTAAGCCTAATAACTGACCGATCCGCACTACAAATACACAATGCTACTTTCAAATAACATTGGCTTATATTAATACAGTAAGTCTCATCAAAGGATAAGGAATCTATTTGGGCTGCTAAAAGCGGGACTGATTTAGACCCTAAGTAAGATTCCTGAAGAATTATTTATGAAAATATAATACAAATAAAAAGCTTATTTTGCTGGTATCAGTAAACATACCTGCTCGCACATAAGTTGTGGCTTATTTCTTATCTGTATGTTTTACACAGAGATAGTCTATAAGTAAGTTCTGTCAAAGACTGTCAAGCTTCACACAGGGAATTTAAATTTCTCAAGCCCAGGTCTTCTGGTTTATCATCATTAACAACCGGATGTGGTAAAAGCTCAGGGAAAACACAGCCTGTCTAGTTTTACAGTTTAATTACTGATTAGCAAATAAATGAGACATACGAACAGTCACTATTCATTCACCTTGCTCCTGTTTAAAGAAATCCTTACCAGAAAATTGATGATGGGAACATAGGAAAAAGGAGAACTTATGATCACAACATTAAGAATAAAAACAAAAACAAAAACCCAGCATCTCTGGGTGGTGATATTATGAGAAATTATTTTCTTCCTTATGCTTTTAGATATTTCTCCCAAATGTTCTAATATCTATATATAGAAAGAAATTATATCAAGAAGGCACCTCTGTAAGAGTGTAATATATGTAACGTGATCTTCATACAGCTTTTCTGAAAATGTAAAAAGCAAGTTTTTACTAACTATAGAATACTACAGGATAAATAATGTTACAACTATTCAGAGCCTAAAATAGTATGTAACAGACATAATGTAACCAATAAATATTTGTTAAATACATTATAATTTTTAAATTCTAATGGAACAATACTAAAAAAAGTGTTATCAGAATACAAAGTATATTTTAAATAAAACAGGCTAATTATGCTGAAGAAAATTATGACTTCCTTATTTACTTATGAATAAAAGTTTGGGTTAAACCATAAAGTGAGTTTATAATATGCAATTCAAAGTAATATGGCTAATAAATGAAGTCGTCTAAGAGATTTTTCTTTAAGTTCAATTTTTTTCTAGAACAAATGTCGACCAGTCTATTTTTAGAATACTCAATTTAAGAAAAATGAGAAAAAGGGCAGTAATTAATGTACAGTTTTAAGGAGACTAAGGCAGTGCCTACCAAAAGATTTATGAGTGCAGGTGCTCTTCTGTTTTTCACAAGTTACTATTATTTTTTCTGATACTTAAAAAGCACCCTAAATGTGTTTTATCATATCAGTTTTCACAAGATACTTGTAGAAGACAATGTAGTATGTTAATCAGCTGAAATACATATTAAATGAAAAT
>NW_012151174.1:4288723-4290461 GCF_000956105.1 Propithecus coquereli
AAAAGAAAAGAAAACCTATAAATTAAACACAATTAAAAAACAAAAACAAAATCTTGAAGTACAATTCAAGCTACTAGTCTACTGTGTAGGCACAAAGCAGAAACCTCAATGCTGGAAAAACAGCACTGCAGACCCAATGCTATTCACATTAAGATCTGTTCACATTTTGAAAGCTTGATACACAAAGCATTTCTGACTTACAACAAGCCATGAGATGGTATAAAATTAATCATAGTACAGTGTCAGTTATTTTTAGAAAATAGAGCTAGAGGTAGTAATATGAACCAGATTTTATTGAAGATTTGAAATTCACATACTATGGGCAAAATGAATTTTAAAACAGGTTTTGTTTTATATTATTGCTTTAGAATACAAAGAGTTTCTGACATCGAATAAAGAATCTTTAGTTGTTCTTTTAATTTACACATACTTAGATGGGTTAATTTATCAGAATAGGTTTAATTTTGTAGTTGGATAAAAGGTTAGGGGTAATAAAAGTACAATAAGGATCTGGATCCTAAAATCACTTACAAAAAGCCTCCAGAATGTCTCTCTGGCAATAAGAATATCATGTAACACCTGGATTTCCAAATAATGTACAAAAAATGCTAGGTACTGATTAACTTTAGGAGGGAAGAAAAAGGAACAAGTTCATCTATTATAATAGGAATAAAAAAGCTTTATTTAAATATATCACTGAGCTAATGAATGTCAAGAAATGTTTTCAAGTAGAAACTTGAAAGAATAAGACCCCAAACTGTTATTTCGATGGCAAGGCTACTGTTTTGAGGGTTCGAGCCCATCCTTAGTCCCCTAGGATCTGGCACTGTTGTGCCTTCCACCTTGCTCTATATACTATCTCCTTCGCTGACCCGCAGCAAAACTACTGGGTTACTTTTGATACAAAAGCTAATCATTAGGAACAACATACTAGGCGTTTCCTCCTGTCACAGCATTTACTCACTCTATTCTCTCCACCAAAAATGCCCCATCAGACTCCCTTACGTACTGGGAGACAGCCTACTTTGACTACACTTGTCAAAAGGAGACTGATCTCTTTGTGCCCTCAAGTCCCACAGAGCATGCAGTCGATGTCATTCACCGAAAATTCATTAACTCCCTCAGGTCTTGCTTTTAAACTTGAGAAGCCTTTTTATGCCCCTACCAGACTTACAACATGAGCTGTTACAGGGAGATACACAGTGAGAAGCAGTATCGCCTCATGATTAGAGGATGAGCCAAATATCTGGACTGAATCCTGACTTTCCTTAACATTTTTTTATCTCAGTTTTATCAACTGAGAAATCGAGATTATAGCAGTACCTACTTCACAAGGTTGCGATGAGAATTAAAACGATTTGATACATGTAAGGCACTTAAAACAGTATCTGGCAAACAGTAAATTCTAACTAGTATCATGTATGAGTAATATTAATTACTATTTTTATCACCACAATTCTCCACAGCACCTAGTAGTGCTTTAGATATACGAACAGCTCACTTTGAATGAAATAATATTCAAATAAATTTTAAATGTCCCTCATGGGACTGGATAGAGAAAATGTGGTATATATACCCAATGGAATACTATTCAGCCATAAAAAGAATGAAAAGTCTTTTTCAGACACATGGGTGGAACTGGAAGCTTAACATTACCTTAAGTGCAAGTACGCAGACAAATCATGATGTTCTCCCTTACGAGTGTGAGCTGGTGTGTACAGGTGGGAGCAGGGCGTGG
>NW_012151174.1:4293452-4297950 GCF_000956105.1 Propithecus coquereli
CTTCTCTGTGTAAATTAAAGGAAACACAGTTTTCTGAAGGAAGAAAAACATTGCTTTTCAGGTGCCAACCAACATGATTTTAGTTAGCTGTAAAAGCGGATTAATTCATTTTCATAGTTAAATAGCAAGAGGATTTTCACACAGAAGATGGAGTCGGAGCCCAGTGTGATCTGAAGCAGTACTAATCTGCACAGAAAACAATCAGGGACGACTACAGAACCATTCGGAAGGTTGCATTTTCCCTTTACTAACAACCCAGGGCAACTAAACCACATACTGCAGCATTTAAAGGACAAACGAGAACCAGTTTAAACTAGAGAACCGCCCAGCCGCATGCAAAACATACCAACAGAGGATTCACAGCAAGGGGATGGCATTACCTCTTTTATGTAATTCCCTCAGGGGAATATTGTCTCCTCCCCCGTCATAAGGCAAATAAGGATCGGAAGAAGCATCCATGATTAGAATTTTTAAAAAGAAGAAGAAAAAGAAAAAGAAAAGGCTTGCTAGCTTAAAAAGACAGCGGCATTTCTTTCACCCCCGCTGCAGCAGGCAAGGGAGATGCCATATTTGATGAGGATTAGAACTGTAGTTTCAATCGCTGAAGCAACTGGGTTCTTCCACAGTAGATGATGTCATCAAAGGGAAATTATTGCAGCCTGGTTGCTAGTGGCTACAATGGAGCAAGGCTTAGGGGCGGAACAGCCTTCTTAATCAGGTCCTGCTACGTATGATGATGACTAAGCTCCAAGTATAACAGACAAAACTGGTTTGGGAATTTTAAAGCACTCACAATATAGCTTCTGTAGTACCAGCGGCAACTACAGTAAGACAATAGAGGCATTATTTCGTTTCGATTTTAAGATAAATAAAAAGGGGAAAAAGTATTTAATACAGAGATGTATTAAATTCGGGATGCAGACAATGTCCTTTTTCATTTGTAATGTAGAAAAATGGGAGCAACACTCTAATACGGCTGTGTGTTTTTATAATATAAATGTACTAATTTATGTAATGTCAGATGAGTCATAATCATAAAAACTACAACACCCCAAAGGTTTCTCAAGAGACTTTAAGTCTATTCTTAATTGCCTAAAATGTACAGCAGCCTTTTATTGAAGATTTAAAAACTGAATAACTTTAGGGTTGAATAGTGTTTTATCTCACCAATCCCCTCCGTCAGCCTCTTTTCCTTCCTGCAGAGAGCTAGCTACTAAGACATTCTAGCTTTTGAAGAGAAAGAAAACTTATCAACATACTAAGTAACTTGACTATTGTGTGTGGAAACTATGCAAAAGAGATTTACTCAACAAGAGATTTCCCTCTCTTCTATATTCCTATTTTTCCCATCTTACAAAGATTTTGTGCTAAAAAAAAACAAAAGGCTTTTAGTAAAATACGTCTTGAAGTGAGGTAGTCCAATTGTCTTTGCTATAAATTTTTATGAAATTCAGAAATAAAGCAACTCTTTTTATTTAAACCTGTCATTCCAAAAAACAAACAAAAAAAGCCCTGATGCTCATTTAAGATCCCAGTTCAAAATTTTACAGCATCCTTCTGAGGTGATTCCTCTAGACTAGATTATCCTCCTGAAATGGCTCCTTAAAAGGTGCTGTTCATTAGAAGCAATTCCATAGAACTCAGGAGTTCTGTAAAATGTTTTCCCAAGTATTGAATATGTGAACTAAAATAAAATTTTTAGGCTCACCCCGACACTGGCTGACTGAACAGACCCCCTCATGGCCAAAGGAATATCCTAAAACTAAATTGCCTGCCAGGAGGAGGGAGGTCAGACTTGCCTCAACAAGCCCTCCTCCCTTCTTGGGGACATCCTTTGTAACCCATTAACAGGCCTAAAGGTAAGCAAGCCACACCTGCAGGTCCTCAATTTACACAACAAATCTATGTCCAGTGACTTATCTCTGATAAAGAGCTCCTTAAGTTAAAACATTGCAAGCCTTTAGACAAAGCTTCATGTCTTTAACCAATTACAAACCAAAGAATCTTTAAACCCACCTATAATCTGTAAGCCCCCCCCTTCGAGATGGCCCACCTTTTCAGGTCAAACCAACGTATGCCTCCCACGTATTGATTTATGACTTTATCAGTAACTCCTGTCTCCCTGAAATGTATAAAACCAAACTGTAACCCAACCACAGCGAGTCCACCTGATCAAGGCTTCTTGAGCGTGGCTCTGGGTCATGGTCCTCAAATTTGGCTCAGAGTAAATCTCTTTAAAATTATTTTACAGAGTTTGGCTTTTTTTTCCATTGACAAATGAGACAACTTCTAAGGTCCACTCCAACTCATCGTGTTTATATGAAAATTGGAGGTGAGGGAGGGAGAGAGAACTGAGGGCAGTAAAGATAAGAGAGAAATTATATTTAATTGTCTAGTACATTTTAGTTATTTGGGTTTTTTTTTTTTAATTGTATAGGCTAAATCAAGTTTCTATGTTTCAAAAAGTTTGAACCTCAGACAAACAGAGCTTCTTATAAAATCCTACCTGGGATTTTGGAGACAGGGTTCCAGGAAAGGAATACGAGACTAGAATTACTGCCATAGGAATATCTATCTAATCCTGATTCTAGCTATTAACATTTATGATAGGACAGTGGGAGATTTTTTTCTTTGTTTTCTGTATTTTTCAAATTTTCTCAGAAATAATTTTTTAAACAAGGAAAGCTTTGACAAAGAGCTAACTTTACTAAATTAGCTCAATGTAAATTTGGTTGGCTGTGGTTCTTTGGTATGTTCTATCATATGATCTTTCTAAAAACATATATTATATGGCATTTATAAATGATTCAGTTTTTATGATACTATTTATGTTCTTACATGCCTTTACATAAAAATGAAAATTTATCTACAAGTTTTCCTGGTATTTGTAGGCATTCTCTTAACTTGTTTTTCCTGATCTGCAACTTGCTCATAAACAATGAAAATGGTAGCTAGCACTAGCTATAGGGAGACTATCCTTCCTGTAAAATAAATATTGACAATGCTTCACAAGTGAAAGTTTTGTAGCCATATCTGAATTATTTTTAAAAATAAAGATTGTGTGCATATATATAATATATATTTGTGTAGAGTTGCATTTAGAATAAGACACATCAAACTCAACAACTGTTATTACTAAGGAATGAGGTGGAAGTAGGAAGGAAGAGGGGTGCGTTCAGTGTTTATACAGTTCCACATCGTTTTAATTTTTTTTTTAACAAATATGCTACTTTTATAATAATAAATCTGAAAATTTTTTAAATTTCAGAAATAGACAAATCTCTCATGATTATGGGGTCCATAGCTGCCACTTTCTCTTAAAAGTAAAAGAACTGTTAGGTTAAAATCACACTTTAGAAAGGACATCGTAGACTGGAAGGTGTGGCAAAAGAAGACTTTGACACAAACGAGGACTTCGACAGAGACTTTTATTACTAGGTTAATAAAGTGAGTGACAAAGGTGGACTGAAGGGGAAAGAGAGCAGAAGACAAACTCAAGAATCCTACACGCAACTCTGAGAGAACGCTCAGGGTGGAACCTCTGAAGAACCCAAACTCTGAAGCGGGAGCACACACAGGACATAACAATTCAAAAGGGGAGGATATTTCCTCTTTCAAATGCACCCTACATTCTAATGTCAACTTGATGTGGGATTCTGGATAAATCATAACCTCTCTGGAATATGTTTCTGAATCTGTAAACCAAGGAGGCAGAATACCAGATAATAATATGGTAACTGTTCAACCTTTAAGAGAACCTTATCTTTCAGAGATACATAATGAAATATATATGTATACCTATCTATCTCCCTATATAAAATGAGATGACACTTCAGATTTACTTCAAAATAATTGGGGAGAGAGGAGAAAGGAAACAAAATTGGCCATGAATTTAAGCTAAGTGATGAGGACAAAAAGGTACATAATTCTATTTGCTATACTTTTGTATGTTTTACATTTTCTATAATGAAAAGGTTTAAAAAAGAATGCTTATAAATAAAATCCCTTGAGATAAATATTAATAAAAAATTACATCCTTTATTTCTCAAACTAAATATATTAGTACTAGAAGCGGCAGGTTTAACAACTGTAGGTTAAAACCCATGAAGTGTGGCTGCTTTACATTTACATTTGGACACACTGATTGTCAGTCATGCTCCCTAAGAAAAAGTATCAGGAAAAAAAAAAAGGCATGGCAAAGCTTTCAAGGAGGACAATCAACAAGCTACACAGTTAGATGTAAAGTTATCGTAGCCTTAAAAAAAGAAGTGGGAATTCTAAAAACTAAAAAGCCAGAAAATAAATTGAAAAAACAAAATGGTTTTGCAATATTCATACCTCATAAACACAAGGAGTTTTAGTTCTCAACGGCTGTCTGGTTAGCCAAATAACATATCACAATATTAAAAATAGGAAGAGTTTTCTTTCATAAACATCACAAAACAATCACTTTTTCAAAATCAGAACCAAAAATAGCCAATTTTTTAAATGTCTAAAC
>NW_012151174.1:4298215-4309395 GCF_000956105.1 Propithecus coquereli
GTAGAGACAGGGTCTCACTCTTGCTCAGGCTGGTCTCGAACTCCTGAGCTCAAACGATCCACCTGCCTCAGCCTCCCAGAGTGCTAGGATTACAGGTGTGAGCCACCACGCCCAGCCTAAAAGCAAAAGATTTTAAGAGTTCTAATTTTTAGAAATAATAAACTTAAATATATCAATATTTACATTAAGTGTAAACAGACTAAATGCTCTAATTAAAAAATAAATATTATCTAACTGGATTTTTTAAAAGTCCAACTATATGGTTACAAGAGTTTCAACTAAAACACACCGATGCATAAAGGCTAAAAGTGAAAGGATAAAAAAAAAAGTACAGGATGCAAACTCTAATCCAAAGAAAATTTGGAAGCTGTATCAATATCAAAGTAGTCTGTAAGTTTAAAAAAACTATAATTGGAAATAAGGAAAGTCATCAAAAAAAAAAATAAAAGTGGCTCAATTCACCAGGAAGATATAACCTAGTAATATGGGATCAAAGCATATAAAGCAAAAACTGACAGAATGTCAAGAAATAGTAGATAAATCTACAAATGTAGTGAAAAAGTTTTTAATACATCACTATAAAATACTTAATAGAAACAAACAAGGAGAAGAATCAATAAGGAAACAGATTAACTAACTTTACCTAATGAACATATAGAGAACACCATAACCAAAAAGTTCACATTATGTACTCTTACAGCATACACGAAACATTTACAAAAATTGACTTTTTCCTGGGCTACAATGCAAGTCACAAAAAATTTCAACACGATGAAATTATATAATGTATATTCTCTGAGCACAATGTAATAACATTGTAAATCAACCGAAAACATAACCAGAAATTCCTCATATGTTTGGAAATTATGAACTGCATTTCTAAATAACCTGCAGGCCAAAGTAGATATCATTATAGAAGTTAAAAAAATGACTCCTAATTAGTGGTAATGATAATAAAGGCTTATGGCATGGAGATAAAATAGGATCTGGAGGAAAATTATAGCTTTAAATCCATTTACCTAAAAAGAAGGCTTAAAACTATGGAGCCAACCATCCACTTCAAGAAAAAAACAAATGAACAAAAACAAACAACTAAAAAAACCATACACACAGCCAAGTAAATCCAAAGAAAAAGTAGAAGGAAATAAAATCAGAAATTCATAACAGAAACAGAAAGCAAATACAAAATAGAAAAGAACAAAGGCAAAACTGATACACTGGAAAGACTAATAATGACTGATAAATCTACAGTGATACAAATTACGGGGGAAAGGAAGAGGGAGGAGAGAGGGGCCGAAGAAAGGGAAAGGAGGAGAGGGAGAGGAAGGGGAAGGAGGGAGTAGCAGAAAGAAAGAGGAAGGAGAAAGAGAAGAAAAGAACACCAATAACCATTATCAGGACAAAAAATAAACCAACAGTACCAAACAGGGAGTTGAGAAATACATCCTCCTATATATGGGCCCTTCATATATATGATGTGGCACTGCGTAAGAGTGCGTAAAAAATGATTTTCCTAGTAAGTGATGCTCGGACAACTGGCTATTTGCATGGAAGAAAATTTAACATACCCTAACATACAAACACAGAAAAATCACTCAGACAATTATAGACCTAAATGTAAAGGCAAACAAAGCTCTTAACAAAATAGTGTAGAAAAATGTCTTCACGACCTCAGGGTGGGGACATTTTTCTTAATCAAGACACAAAAAATATTAACCATAAAACGAAAGATTAATACATAGAACCACACTACAATTAAGATCATTTGTTCATAATTTGTCCATTACGAGAACGAAATGCAACCCACAGAAGCTATTTACAACACATTTATCCAAAAAAAGTTTGTGTCTAAAAAATAAAGAATTTCTACAAATTTCTAGGACGATACCCCAACAGAAAAATGGGCAAATGACCTGAATTGGTACTTCACAAAGGACTTCCAGATAGCCAATAAGCAGGAAAAGATGCTCCATCTCTATGATTACCAAGAGAATATAAATTAAAACTGCAATCAGAATCCATACATAGCCAGATTGACAAAATTAAAAGTCTGACAATATCAAGTGGTTGGTAAATGTGGAGCCATGGAACCTCTCATACATTCCTGGTCTGAGTATATACTGGAACAGCACTACGGAAAACATAACCTATGACCCAACAAGTTCACACCCAGGACAAATGAAATTTGTGCACACACATACCAGGATACATGCATAATATTCAAAGTAGCATTGCTTGGAGCCACCAAAAACTGTTAAGAGCTTCAAGATCCATCAAAAGTAACACGAACAGGTAAGCTGTAGTATATTCATAAAAAAGAACGATACAGTCTACAGCAACATCGCAAACAGCTACTACCTACAACATGGATAAATTCTTGAAAACTACAATGTGTAAAAGCAAGAAACAGCACGTACTGTATGACTCCATTTATTTAACTTTCAAAAACAGGCAATACTAAATTATGCTCCTAAGGATGTATGTGTAGATGATCAAACCATAAAGTAAAGCAAGAAAGTGATTAGACAAAGAGAAAACAGTATTTAGCTTTAGAGGAACAGGGAAGGGTTGTGATCAGGAAAACGCATACAGGAGGCTTCTGGAATACGGTTATGTTTTATTTTCTTAACCTGGGTGGGCTGCAAAGATGCTTGCTTTGTAATTACTCTTTAAACCGTACAATTATGCATTAAACTGTACAAAAATGCATTATGTTTTATGCATTTTCTGATGTGTTAATGTCACAATTATAAAGTCTTTGAGTTAGAAATTTATCCTAAATATCTCTAATTCTATTGACATCTAATGTGGACTTCTTCTTTTTTCCTATCTAAATCCCTCTAGTTTAATATTATTTACAATCTCAATCAGATGTAGGTAACGAGTTTCATTCTACACTGACTTTCACATTTTCTAAGTACTGCTTCTTCCAAGGAATTTCCTCTGTTAGTATTTCAGAGCTGTCTATACAGGTCCACAGACTTCCTATGATTTTATGTACAATTTATCCTCCATGTTCGTAGGTTCTGCATCCATGGATTCATCCAACTGGGGCTTGAAAATGTTTGGGAAGAAAAAAAGGATGGTTGCATGTGTACTGAACATGTACAGACCTTTTTTTTTTTTATCATTATTCCACAAACAATACAGTACAACTATTTACATAGTATTTATATTATATATAAATGTACATATTATATATATCATAAGTAATCTAGAAATGATTTAAAGTACACTGGGAGGATGTGCACGGGTTATATGCAAACACCATGCCACTTTATAAAACGGACTTGAGAATCCGTGGATTTTGTTATAGCAGTCCCCCACAGCTAGTGCAGGACAACTGTATGTACTTCAGCTTATGATTTTATAGGTTTGGCACATAACTCTTGCAGCCTTTTTCTTTTCTTATTTTTTTTTTTTTAGAGATAGGGTTTCACTACGTTGCCCGGGTTGGAGTGCAGTGGCAATTCACAGGAACAATCATAGCACACCATAGCCTCGAACTCCTAGCCTCAAGCAACCCTCCTGCCTCAGCCTCCCAAGTAGCTGGGACTTGCCCAGCTTCCTGCAATTTTTTTCAACTGAAATTCTTAATCAGAACCTCAACACAAAACATAACTTGACTATTTTCTCAAGGAAAGCTCATAAGTAGTATTCACTATGCACAGAAGTTATTTCATTACATCATGACATCTGGGCGAGAGACATAGAGTGAAGAGGTAAAGTAATATTTTTAGTTAACTTTCTTTGGATCTTTTTAAAAAAAAAATATTTTTTTGCAGTGCAATGACAGTAATTACAAGTCATATATGAGGTACAAATCACCAGGCTCCGTGTATTGTAATAGAAGTTAAGCTCACTTCTTTGCAATGGCCTTCCTGCTGATATCCATCCAGTATTTGATTGGCTTTCCATTGGTGTCTCAGGCTAATTTTATCAGGGCACCAGTTTATTAATACCAAATTCTTTGCCTAGTTCATTAATAACATCCTGAATTACAGTACTTCACAAACTTAGTATGGGTACGTTTCCCTTAAATGCATCACCTTACTTGTATACAAACACATAAATCTGGGCAGTCCCCTACTTCCACATACATTAAGTAGGTTAAGTAGGTTGCTCTAATTAAAGCAGTCTAGAGATGCAGGTGTAGGAAATGTTTACAAGGTAGTTGGCAACAGAATGTGAAGGGTGTCAAATGTATTAAGAACATGACCCTGCGTAGAATAAGTTATCAGATGAACTTTAGAATTACTTATTTCTAAAAATAACTCTAAGTAGACCATTTGAAAGAGGTTTGACCTTTTCCCAATAGACAGCCATTAATTGGCAGCAGCAGTGTTTTGTTAACTTCATTTTAAAAGTCTCTAAAAAACTCTTTACCAAAGATTTACAATGTAATCATTTCATGAGGCTTAAGAGTTTATGGTGCCAAATTTGACTTTAGAGCCAAATGTCTCACTCATTAGAACAATACCACCAATGTTAATGGCAGATGCCAAATAAAAACTAAAATCAGCTTGTCATCTACTGAAGACAACATGCACAAATACAACCTTTGAAACTCTGCAGCAAAGTCAGATTATTCTAACTCAGAATACTTCTCGGAGCTATACTATCACAAATTTCTTTTTGCTTATAAATCCACATACAAGGATACTATGTTTACCAAAAAACTACTCAGATTATTTTATTAACAAAATAACCTTATTTTATAATATTTTCTACCTATAGTTGCTATCAAAGAGCTTCATTATACTTATTCATAAAAAACAACCAACTCCAACTGCCTTAGCAGCATTTATACTTTTTATCTTTAGCAATAATTCTACCAACAACTTTCAAAACACTGTATTCACTACGCATTAACAGCTGTTAATAAAGGCCTTCCTCACAGCAGTTTTTATTTCTAAGAATTTAGAATACATTTGTGTATTTGAATATTATGCAACCATTAAAAATGATTAAAATAAGCTTCTGCACCATAAGGCAATGTTTTTATTATTAAATAAAAAACTTCCCACAGTATAAATGGCACTTCCAGTTTGCATATGCTAGAAATAATAAAACACTTTCTCTTTTACCCCCTCACCCCACAGCCAAACTATCAGCGTGTCTGGCTGATTTTACCCCTAAATCTATTTTGAAGCTGTCTACTCCCCCTCTGTCACAATGCCAGTCCTAGACACCATCGTCTCTCCTCTAAACCACTATATTTATCTCTATGCTCTCACCACCTAACAAAACATTTGCCCGCACAACAGGTGAATGACCTTTAAAATTACGAAAATCGTATCACTCTCTTGCTTTAAAATTCCTCAATGGTTCCCCACTACTCTTAGGCAAAAGGGCCAAAATCTTAACATGCATGATTTAGACCTTGCCTAACTATCTCTTCAGCCTCAGTCCCCCCCTTTCCAGCTCTCACTCTCTGCACTGAGCCATTGTGCCTCTAAAGCTCCAAGCTCCTTCCCTCCTGCCAGCAGCCACACCTGTCCCCAAGCTCCCAGCACTTACATCCCAACCTTCCCTCCTTCACCGGCCTGCCTTGTACTCATTTTTCATTGCTCACCTTAAATGACATATCTTAGATTTCCCCTCACATCCATTCTTCCTTATAGCATTTACCAAATCACAATTGCAACTGTTTTTTGTGGGACTGTTTATCATAACAGTACTCTCGCCCACTAGAGTGTAAGCTCCCTAAGAAAAAGATTCACATGGTTCTTGTTCCCTGCTCTTCCCTGAGCACCTACCATGGTGCCTAGCCCAGAGAGGAGCCTAACAGTCATTTGCTGAATGGAATATGAAAAGAATAAAGTCTAGACAAAAATATACCAAATAATCAGTTATCTGGGTGGTAAAATTTACGAGTGATCTTCATTTTCTACCTTATATTTTTCATCATTCATATGTTTCTATAATAAGCACATTTTTCTTTTATTATTTAAAAGTTAACTTTCTAACCTATTTTTTAAAATAAATTTTATTTTGGAATAATTTTAGATTTACAAAAAATTGCAAAGTGAGTATTTCCCATTCAGTTTTTCCAGCTGTTAACATCTTACATTTCCATGATATGTTTGTCAAAGCTAAGAAACTGACACTGATATATTAAGTAAATTCTAGACTTTATTTAGATTTCAGCAGTTTTTCTATTAATGTCCTCTTTTTATTCCGAGTTCCAATCCAGATACCACACTGCATTTAGTTATCAGGTCTCCCTAAACTCCTTTGGTCTCTGACAGTTTTTCCGTCTTTCCTTGTTTTCACGACCTTGATTAGTCAGATATCCTCTAAAATGTCCCCCAGTCTGGGTTTATCTGTTGTTTTTCTTGTGATTAGACTGGGGTTATGGGTCTTTACAAAGAATACCACAAAGGTGATGTGCTCTTCTTGCAACATAGCAGGGGTACATGACATCCATATTACATCTTTGGTGACAGTGATGTTTGCCATTAGGCTAAGATAGTGTTTGCCAGGTTTCTCCATTTTAAATTTACTATTTTTGCCTTTTTTTCCCTACCCTATTATTTGGAAGCAAGTCACTAAGTACAGTCCACCTCCTACTCAAGGGAGAAGGAGGTAGAATTAAGCAAATCCACCATAAGGATGGATTATCTACAAATTATTTGGAATTCTTCTACAAGGAAAACTTGTCTCTTTTGTCCCATTTATTTATTTATATTAGTTTATATCATTTATATGGGCTCATTTTATACTCTGGGTAATAATCCATACGACATTCTTTATTTGCTACTCAAATTATTCCAACTTTGGCCATTAGGTGCTGTTTCAGGATAGTTCCTGTGTTCCTTTAACATGCCCCAATCCCTTTGTTTTTTAGCACATCCTTACTTCTTGTACTACAAGATACTCTGGCCTCATCTTGTATTTTCCCTGCCCTAGTCCTAGAATTAGTCATTTCTCCAACACAATTCAAGTCCTGAAGTTAACCATATAAGATTTTGATGAACACAAGATAATCTACCTGAACGTCACGATGTAATCTGTTTGATGGCTGCAGGAAGTATACGTTTAAACTTTGGGCACTCAAGCCAAAATTACCACAAAGGATTCGGATGTATAACAGCAACACTTCTACCATTTCTTCTACCATATTCTTTTGTTTCCAAAACTAATCTGAGTTGATTAGGTAGAATATTTTTCTCTTTATTTTTCAGATAAGAAAATGAAAATGGACATAATGACATTGATTAGTGTCAAGCAGCTAGATATTAATATAGCCATTATCTTCTATAGATTTCTCCTGGCTTTCCATCCTGTCCCTTTTTCCTGCTGGGAAACACTACCATTTTGGTGGCCCCTATGCAATACAGATATAAAAATACAGGTTAGTGACATATATTCTGCTACTCTCCTGAATATCCTATCAACTTTATAGGTGTCCAGCTAAACCAAAACCTTTCTCTATATATTCATATTAGGTCAGTAAATAAAAAGGAAAAAACCCTCCTAAAAGTTATAAAATATGACCATGCAATATGGTAAATAGATGAATATTTTACAAAACAGGAAACTTTTAATGAGCCCCTACTATCTGCATGCCAGTGTATTAGACCTTGTAAGCAGGGAGCAGGAAGAAATAAATAGCACATGTGGCTGCCCAAGATACACAAATATCCCTTTTCCACAAAGTTTGGAAATAAGAAAAATAAGATTGCTCATCAAGTGTTAAACTATGTAATTGAAATATAATGGATCAGCTCTAAACAGAGCTAATGTACATAGGAAAATAACAGAAATTACTAGGATAATTTTACTAAAAAAAGGCGTAGCTTAATCGAGGAAGAAGGCAGGCTATAAACAAAAAAGACACAACAATAAAGTCAAGAAAGCAAACAGAGCAGAAGCAACACAGTTTACTACCTAGGAGGGGCCCTTAACTCCAATTTGAGAAGTAAGGTATGACTTTCTAAAGGGACTGAGGGCTAATTTAAGAAGCAAAGTACAGGCCGGGTGCGGTGGCTCACGCCTGTAATCCTAGCACTCTGGGAGGCCGAGGTGGGCGGATTGTTTGAGCTCAGGAGTTCGAGACCAGCCTGAGCAAGAGCGAGACCCCGTCTCTACCAAAAATAGAAAGAAATTAATTGGACAGCTAAAAATATATAGAAATAATTAGCCGGGCATGGTGGCACATGCCTGTAGTCCTAGCTACTTGGGAGGCTGAGGCAGAAGGATCGCTTGAGCCCAGGAGTCTGAGGTTGCTGTGAGCTAGGCTGATGCCATGGCACTCATTCTAGCCCGGGCAATAAAGTGAGACTCCAAAAAAAAAAGAAGCAAAGTACAAGTAATAATTGCTCGTATAGGCAAAGGACTATGTACAAGGACCTGGAGAAATGGCAGCCAGGCACAAGCCCAAACCTAACATTTACAAGGCCCAGGGCAACAGTACAACAGAAGGCCCATTTACCCTATGACTGAATAAGTGAAGTTACAAATCAAGCTTAAAAAACATTAGTAACATTTGTTCTATCCTCCTACATTGACAAATATACCCTATAACAACCTGGAAGTTTAGCTTCAGTTTTATAATTCTGCAGCCAAACTGTTGACAATTTGGAAAACACTGAAAAGTATAAAGAAAAATAAAAAGTACCCAAATTTCATCACCAAGAGAAAAACCATTATTTGGTATATTTCCCTCCAACTTTTTTTCTGTGTGTGCATAACATTTGAAGGAAACTGGGAGGGAGAGATACATATGCAGATTTTACCCTTTTTATATAAACCCTCCACTCTTATAGTCTGTGATAAAACATAGCAAGTCACCTTATTCAGTTGCCCACCATCCACTGGGCAGCTTAAAACAAAATTCTCAAAAGTGTGGTCAAGTATGGCCCATAGATCCCAAAGATCTAATTTTCAGAGGGTCTGTGAGGTTAAAAACATTTTCAATAAATAATACTAAGATATTTGTATCAGTTTCCTATTGCTTTGGTAATAAACATGTAGTAGCTTAAAAAAATATAAATTTATTCTCTTACAGTTCTGAAGATCAGAAGTCTAAGATTAAGGCGTCAACAGGGCTGTGTTCCTTCTGGAGGATGTGGGGTAGAATCTGTTTCCTTGCCTTTTCCAGCTTCTAAAGGCCACCTTCATTCCTTAGCTTATGGCCTTTTCCTCAAATCACTTCGACCTCATTTCCACTGTCAGGTCTGCTGCTACAGACTGATCTCCCTGCCTCCCTCTTTACGGACCCTTGTGATCACACTGGGGCCACCACATAATCCAGGATAATCTCTCCATCTCAAGATCTTTAAGCACAACCACAAAGTCCCTTTTATCATATAAGGTAACATATTTACAGGTTCCAGGAATCGGGGTGTGGTTGGGGTGATTGTTCAGCAGACCACAACATTCTTTCTTTTTTTCACTGTATTAACTTTTCTTTTATAGCACAAAAGCAGCAGTGGGTAAAACAGCTTTATCTATCACAAATCTAAGCTGTGCATCATAATGTTCTGGAATTCATTGTATTTTTCACCGCCATGTACTTATGGAAAAGAAAAGCCCATTTCACTTCCAAAAGTCCCTGATAAAACACTAAATGTTATTCATTTTATTCAATCACGACTTTTGAGTATACATCCTATAATACTCTAACAAAGTGGGAAGAATACATAGAATGCTTTTGCTTACACTGTACAATGGTTCTGTCTTAAGGAAAAGCACTTGTCAGAATGTTTGCATTACAAGCCGAACTTTTTTCATGGAACACCATTTTTATCTGAAAGAACAACTGTCACACTAACGATAGTAATTTAGACCTCAGAATCTGCCAGACATTTTCTCAACATGAATCAAGTGAGCCTATTTTTTCAAGTAAAGTAACTGATAATATTTGTTAATAATAAAATTTGAGTTCTCAAGCAAAAATTAAATTTTGCAAAACTTGTATTCACCAGAGCCAGACAGCTTCCCAACAGTTAAAGACTTTTCTGATGGGATTGGTGCCAATCTAGTAAAGGATGTGACTTCTTGATTTTGTGTAATGAAATCTACACTCTGCACAGATCAGCTGTTACGAGCTGACTAGTGTTCATCCAAAATTTGCATGCTAAAGTCCTAACTCCTTTACCTTAGAATATGGCCATATTTAGAGATAAGGTCCAAATTACCTCTTTAGAGAGGTAATTAAAGTTAAATGATGTCATAGTGGGTGTGGGGGCTAATTCAGTATGATTGGTCTCCTTATAAAAAGAGGAGATTAGGACAAAATACACACAAGAAAGAAAGACCATGGGAGGACATAGGGATAAGACAGCCATCTACAAGCCAAGGAGAGAGACCTCAAAAGAAATCAACTCTGCCAACTCAAGAGCCGTGAGAAAATAAATTGGTTGTTTGAGCTACTCAGTCTATGGTACTTTGTTATGACAGCCCTGGCAAACCAATGCATCAGTGAATCAATTTTCCAAAGGGCTAATGTATGCCATTATAAAATCATGCATGGGTAATAGATCCATTCAAAGTGCAAGATAAGCCAATGGATTTTAATTTAACACAGCACAAAACGTTCATTAATATACTTTCCATGTTGTAATTAACCTTTAAGAAATTACTACTTGTCAGGTTTTGGTATAGTATCAAAGAAGAATATCCACAATGATCTGAAAGGCTACTAAATTATTTCTTCCTAACTATATTTTGGTATAAGGCTGAATTTTGTTGTATATTTCAACCAAAACAACATATCACAATAGTTTGAAGCATATATGAGACTCTAGTGGTTTCTATAAAGGCAGATACTAGAGACATTTACAAAAATACAAAACAATGCCACCCTTCTCACTAAATCCATTTTTGGAAAATACAGTTATTTTTTCATTAAAATCTTATTGTTACAACATGAGTTTATTACTGCTATTTTTAAATGAATTGATAAAGTTCTATTTTAATTTATAATATGGTAAACATTGGTAACTATAATAGGCTGAGCGCTGTGACTCATGCCTAAAATCCCAGTGCTTTCAGAGGCCAAGGCAGGAGGATCACCTGAGGCCAGGAGTTAGAGACCAGCCTGAGCAACACAGCCAGATCCTGTCTCTACCAAAAAAAAAAAAAAAAAGTTTTGTTTTTAAGAAAAAGAAAGAAAGAAATTATTCTGGGCCCACAGCTCTATAAAAGTGCTGCAAGAGCCTTCAATTCCATTT
>NW_012151174.1:4312075-4313896 GCF_000956105.1 Propithecus coquereli
TTGATTGAGGAATAGTTGTATGAGAACATTCACTTTGTAGAAACTCATCAGTTTCCACACTATGATTTGATAATTGTATACCTCTCTGTATTATGTTATATTTAAATTTATAAGTTTACCAAATGTGGAGTTTTCTTTTGGGGTGCTAAAAATGTTTTGAAACTAGATAGAAGCGGCAGTTGCACAACTTGTGAATGTGCCAAATGCCACTGAACTGTATACTTTACAACTGCAGTCCCCAACCCCGGGCCACGGACTGGTACTGGTCTGTGGCCTGTTAGGAACCAGGCAGCACGGCAGGAGATGAGTGGTGGGTGAGCAAGTGAAGCTTCGTCTGTATTTACAGCCGCTCCCCAGCGCTGGCATCGCCGCACAACCTCCACCTCCTGTCAGATCAGCCGCGGCATCAGATTCTCACAGGAGTGCGGACCCTACCGTAGACTGCCATGTGAGGGATCTAGGTTGTGCTCCTTATGAGAATCTAATGCCTGATGATCCGAGGTGGAGCTGAGGCGGCGATGCTAGCGCTGGGGAGCGGCTGCGAACACAGATTATCATTAGCAGGGAGGTTTGACTGCACAATAAATGCAATGTGCTTGAATCATCCCGAAACCATCCTTGACCCTGGTGGAAAAATTTGTCTTCCATGAAACTGATCCCTGGTGTCAAAAAGGTTGGGGGCCGCTGCTTTACAATGGTTAAGTTTATGTTGTCCAGTCATGGTGGTTCACGCCTGTAATCCTAGCACTCTGGGAGGCCAAGGAGGGAGGATGGCTTGAAGTCAGGAGTTCGAGACCAGCCTCAACAAGAGCAAGACCCCGTCTCTACTAAAAATAAAAAAATTAGCCAGGCATCATGGCGTCCACCTGTAGTCCCAGCTACTTGGGAGGCTGAGGGAGGATTGCTTGAGCCCAGGAGTTTGAGGTTGCTGTGAGCTAGGCTGACACCACAGCACTCTACTCATGGTGACAGAGTGAGACTCTGTCTCAAAAATAAAAAGTTTATGTTATATGTAAATTTCACCTCAATTCTTTTAAAAATGTTACCAAAAAATTCAACCTCAATAAAACAATGTACATATTTATTAGTAGATATTCATGACTATAAACATCGTAATACCAAACTTACCAACTACGGTGTCACCATCTAACAAATTATCATCTTCAGAAGTTTGGAAGTCCATAATAACACCTGCTCCATCTAAAAGCTCCTCATCACTACTCGCACTGGTTATACTGTTGTAGCTGTTTCTATAGTAGCCTCTATGGAACAGCTGCTCAGACTCCATTTAGCTGTCTGATTATCTGGAAAAAAAGGAGGGGGGAATGGTTTTAACATTTTCCAAACATATAATAAAAATCATCTAGCTTAACATCACAATGGAAAGTTATGATCTCCGTATTTAAAAAAAAAATTACATTCATTCACTGTAACAATAGCTGTATCTATTAAGTATTTTGGGGGTGATTTAATAATTTTATTCTCATTATACAGCTATAAAAAAATGAAGAACTTCAGGTTATGGTATAAAAGAATCTCTAAGATCAATTATTAAGTTAAAAAATGTAAAGTACAGAGAAATGTTTATAGTATGCTATAAAATATGTGGGGTTTTCCCCCACAAAAACAGGGGGAGGGAAGCAGAGGAAAAAACACAGTGCACAACTGTTTGTGTATGTATAGACTATCTCAGGAGGGATTTCCAAGAAAGCTGCCTGAAGGGAAGGGAACAATATGGCTCAAGTACCAGGTGTGAGAGAGAGACTATTCCTTTTGAATATTTTATCAAGTGCAAGTACTACCTAATTTTTTTTTTTTTTT
>NW_012151174.1:4314206-4317061 GCF_000956105.1 Propithecus coquereli
AAAAAAGCTGGGCGTGGTGGTGCATGACCATAGTCCTTTAAACAGTGAATAATATGCTCAAAAAAGCATATAGTATAACTTTTCCCAGAGTATAGAAATCTATAAAAAATAAATGAAAGGAAATTCTACAGCTGAAAAATAACTGAAATTCAAAACTCAACAGAAAATAACAATGAGATACCACTACACACCTATTAGAATGGCTAAAATCCAAAACCACTGACAACACCAGATACTGGCAAGAAATGTGGAGCAAAAGGAACTCTCATTCACTGCTGGTGGGAATGCAAAATGGTACAGCCACTTTGGAAGAGACACTTGGCAGTTTCTTACAAAGTTAAACATACTCTCACCATATGATCCAGCTATCACACTCATTGATATTTACCCTAATGGTCTGAAATATCCACATGAAAAGAAAAAAGGATGAAAAATGCAGAAAAGAGTATGAGACATAAGGGTCATATTGAAAAGATCTAACATATGTGACTGGAGTCCTAAAAGGAGAGGAGAGACAGCACAGCAGAAGGAACATTTGAGAATAAATACACTGGTCAAAACTGTGTGAAGATGGAAAATAAATGCAAGTCACACATTTAGGAAGCTCTAATAAATCCAGTCAGGATAAATGCAAAGGCCACACTTAGACATATCCTGGTTAAGCTTCTGAAAACCAAAGACAAAGAAAAGTCTTAAAACCAGCCAGAGGGGAAAAATAAAAGACACCCTACCCTTCAAGATGCAATAATAAAACTTCATCTTTGAAGTGTTCAAAGAAGATAATTATGAATCTAGACTATAGCTGCAAAAATATACTACAAAAAAAAAGGTGAAAAAAGACTTTTACAGACACGGAGTGAATGTATTGCTAGCAGATGGTCATTTAAGAAATACTAATGAGAGTTCTTCATGCAGAAAATTAACCCACACAGAAATATGAAAATGCTTCTGTCTGTACAGAATCAAGAACAATAGAAAAAGTAAAGATGTGACTAAATCTAAATAGACTTTGACTTATGAAACAATAATGTACAATTTAAAATATATGAAAAATAAAAACACAGGGTGTCCTAAAAGTCGCCATACATAGGGAAAATGGGAAATTGTAGCTAAATGTACTTTTATTTGTAAAATATTCATTACAAAATTTTTCAAAATTTACAATTTCCCATTTTCCCTATGTATGGTGACTTTTGGGACACCCTGTAGAAAGGATAAAAAGAGGCAAGGTATTCTGAGGTCCTTCCATTTTCCAGGAAGTGGTAAAAGTACTAAATAGAACTAATAAGACAACGGTACATGTTATAATCTCTAGAGTATCCCACTGAACCAAAAATAAGTGAATGTGTAACTATCAAGTTATTGGAGGGAACAGAAATAAGGGGAGAGGAAAGAACAGATGTGACAAACAGAAAACAGAAAGGTGAACAGTTTGAAACCAAACATATTGGTGATTGTGTTAAACGCAAATGGCTGTAGGTCAATAAAAGACAAATTTAAAAAACAAAACTCGTCTATATGCTGGGTTTTGGTATAAGGATAGACAACTATTTCAATGTAACATAGCAAAAAGTCCAGAAACAGACCTATGAAAAAACAGCCACTTGATATACGTATATGACAAAGATGTCATTGTAGTACACTGGAAAAAGGAAGGTTTTTTTTTTTCAACAAATGGTCAACTAGGGTCAACTAGTTAAATTCATTTGCGAAAAAACAAATCTGGATCCTAAACTCACATCATATACAAAATTTAACTCCAGGCAGATTATAAATCTAAATGTGAATGACACAAAAATAAAACTTTTATAAGAAAACAGGAGAATATCTTTGTGACTTTGAGGTATGGGAAGATTTCTTAAACAGAATACAAAAAACACTAAGAATAAAGGAAAAGATGAACTGGATTTCACTAGAATTGATAACATCTTCATTAAAAGATTCTTTGAGTGTAAAAAGACATACCACAGAGTGAGAGAAGACATTTGCAACACTGCACATGTATCCGAGAAAGGACTCATAACGAGAATGCATAATGAACTGCAATGAAATAGGGAAAAGGACTGAACAGGCACATCAAAAGAAGCAATCTAAAAACCCAATAAACATACAAAAAGGTACTTAAAACTCATAAGCCATCAGGTAAACATAAATTAAAACCAAAATGAGAGACTACTACTGCACCCACACTAGAATAGCCAAAACTTTAAAAACTAATAATACCAAGTATTGGGGAAGATGTGGAGCAACTAGAACTATGACACTCTGCTAGTAGAAATATGTATGCTACAACCACTTTGAAAGCGTCTTTGACAATACCTGATAATGCTGAGATACATACGCTCTACGATTCCACTCTTGTATAAACCATACAGAACTGTGTACATAGCGTGCACTAACACACATGAACATGAAAATTCACACCAGCACTATCAGTAATAGCCAAAATCTGAAGAAAAAACTCACAAACAACAAAGTATCTATAAAGAGTAGAATTACTAAATAAATTGAGGTATGCTTACACAATGGGATACTTACTACACGGTAATGAAAATAAATTAATTACAGCTGTTTGCAACAACATAATCTCAAAACATAAATAAAACAAGCCACACATAAAAAGATATATATAGTATGTTTCCATTTATATAAAGATCAAATACCTACAAAACTAATCTAGACAGAAATCAAAATAATAGTTACCTTTAACTGAAGCTGGAACAAGAGAGGATTGTGGAAGTACTCGTAAATTTTTTTTTTGATTGAGGAATAGTTGTATGAGAACATTCACTTTGTAGAAATTCATCAGTTTCCACACTATGATTTGATAATTGTATACCTCTCTGTATTATGTT
>NW_012151174.1:4321571-4324163 GCF_000956105.1 Propithecus coquereli
GTTTTAGATATATTAGGTTAAATAAAATATATTAAAATGAATTTCACCACTTTCTTTTTACCTTTTTAATGTGGCCACTAAAAAGTTTAAATTACGTATGTGGCTCATACCTGCAGCACAAATATTTTTTTGAACGGCACTGCTATAAAATACTCAGATCTCTATGGTAGCATAAAGGAAATACAACAGAAGAAAATCTGAATACCAGTGTTAAATCTTCTTAGGTTCTAAACCCAATTCCCAAGTTTGTTCACAAAAGGCTATTTAAACCATAACACAGCAGCTGAAATTTTGCCTATAAAAAAAAAAAAATGCAAAGGTAACTTTTCCATTGTAATTGCCAAAAAATATATTTAAAACCATTTCAAAACACTGTAATAGATACACAGTAGCTTGCAAATATATTTGTGTAGAGTTATGAAGATTAGAAATAAACTATGAAACTTTGTAGGGATAAAGCCTGGTTTGCTGCAATAAATTCCCAAATCACCTTGCTCCCCTCTAATCTGATCTCCACAATGAAGCTAGCACAGTTTTTCGAAAAGCAATCTGATCATAATCTCTCCCCATTCCGTGGGGAAATCTTTTCATCATTTCCTGCCACCCTTAAGAGACAAACTCTTTAACACAGCAGACAAAACCCTATGCAGTCTAGCCCCTGCTTAGTTCCCCAGCTTCATTTTTCAGTGTGTACTTCTTGCAGACTCACTGATCTTTCAGTCTCTCAGTCCTACCAGGCTCCTTACTGCCTCCTGCCCCAGGCCTTTGTTGCTGCCTCTGTCTGGAACATATCCTCTACTCTTTATCTAATTAACACTCCTACTCATTCTTTAGGTCCTAAATATCCCTCTTTAAAATTTATTTAACAAACTCTTAAACAGAGCTTACTATATGCTAGCCACTATCCTAAGCACTTTACAAGTTCATTCATTTAATATTTCTATTAAATATAACAACCCTAAAGCTTAGGTACTATTATTATCCCCATTTAACAGAAGAGGAAACAGAGTTTAAATCATGCAGCTAATACGGAAAGCCTCTCTGACCTACTCACTACCTGGGTCAAATCTTCCCTAACTATATCAAATTTTCTCATTATTCGTTCTTATAGCTCTCTTTTATAGCACTTATCACAGTTGTAATATTATACTTATGTGATTATTTACTTAACATCTGTCTGCCATTCTAGAATGTGTCATGAGATCTGACAATGTATCAATTCTGGCTCAATACTGCATATTCAATGCTTAGCAAAATATCTGATACATTATGTGTTCAGTCTTTTTAATTAAGCTTTTTATTTTTACATAATTGTAGTTTTTCACGTTGTATTAATAATAAATAATACAGAGAAATCCTGTACCCAGTTTCCACTGATAGTAACATCTTGCAAAACTCTAGTACAGTATCACGATCAGGACGCTGACATTGATATAGTCAAGATACACAACATGCCATCACCGCAGGAATCTGTCCTGTGGCCCTTTGACAGCCACCGTCACTTTTTCCAGCGCACCATCCCCTCGTTAACCCCTGGCAACCCGTTCGTTATCAGTTTTCTATTTCTATAATGTCGCCACTGCAAGAATATTACATAAATGAAACCATATGTTACTTTCTGGGATTAGCTCTTTGTTCTCGGCGTAATTCTTTGGAGATTCATCTGGGTTGCCGTGCGTAACGATAGCTCCTTCCCTTCTATGATATAGATGTACCAGCTTAACCACCAAACAGCAACTGGTTTTTTCTAGGTTTTGCCAACTATGCATACAACTACTATAAATATCCATCTACAAATTTTTGACTAAACTTAAGTCTTCATTTCTCTGGGAGAAACGCTGAGGAGTGAAATAGTTGGGTCATACAGTAGTCACATGTTTAGTTTTTTACGAAGCTGCCAAACTGTTTTCCGGAGTGGCTGGACCATTTCACATTTCTACCAACAATGCATGAGTGATTCAGTTTCTTGACATCCTTGCTAGCATTCAGTGTTGAAACTATTTATTTTAGCTTTTCTGATAGTATGTAGCAGTATCTCGTTGTTGTTTTAATTCACATTTCCCTAATGGGTAACGATGTTGAACGTCTGGTTAAGTGCTCATGGGTTGTATGTGTATCCTCTTTGGTGAAATGACTGTTCACGTCTTTTGCCCATCTTCTAACTGGATTGCTCTTATACTGTTGAGTTTTAAGAGTTCTTATATATTGTAGATACCATTAATAGTTATTTCTAAGATATGTTTAGATACATGTTTGCAAACAGTTTCTTGCACTCTCTAGCTTGTCTTTTCCTCCTTTCAACAGGGTCTGCCACAGAGCAAAAATATTTAATTTTGGTGAAGTTTAATCAGTTTTTCCTCTATGGATTCTGCTTTTGCTGTCAAGTCAACAAAATCTTTGCCTAGCCCCACCTCCCAGAGATTTTCTTCTATGTTTCATTCCTAAAGTTTTATAGTTTAACATTTTTTACATTTTGGTCTGTGATCCTTTTTGAGTTACTTTTTATACACATAAGGTATGAGACATAGGTTGAGGTTTATTTATTTGGCATATGAATGTCCAACTGCTGTACTACCATTTGTTGAAATAGGC
>NW_012151174.1:4326198-4328524 GCF_000956105.1 Propithecus coquereli
GGCTAATTTTCTCTATATATTTTTAGTTGTCTGATTAATTTCTTTCTATTTTTAGTAGAGACAGGGTCTCGCTCTTGCTCAGGCTGGTTTCGAACTGCTGAGCTCAAACAATCTGCCCGCCTCGGCCTCCCAGAGAGCTAGGATTACAGGCGTGAGCCACCGCGCCCGGCCAGTACTACCTAATTTTAAAAATAAATACTGTAATTAAAAAAAAAATTTTAAATATTTTCATTCTCCTTTCATCATTTTAAAATGTAAATCTTCAAAGCCTATGGTCAAACGTTAGCCAATGAAAAATGATAATAAGTGAAAATTAAGTGATAATTGTCACAATAAGTGACAATTTTGAATAAGTATATATTTTCAGTGTTCTTACTGTTTTTAAATCAATATTACTCCTAAATAGTTTGATTTTTAAATACATCTACTTACTTGTTCAATATCAAAATAAGAGTTCAACATAAATGTGGTGACATTAGCCATAGACTTAAAAGGTGCACGTGTGAGACTTGAAAGACACAATCACAAAAGCAGTCAACCAGTAAGCCTTGTAAAATGAGACTTAGTAGACATGCCATAGTCCCAGTACACACAGAACATGGAAAATGAAGGATAGAAGTAAGCTTACTCCAATTCTAGAAGACTTGGGAGTGTTTTAAGACAATCACTTGTCCTCAGTAAATTTTCCTTCTGCACATGGAAAAATAATCTGAGCTTTAAATAATGAAAAATTACTTCTAAAACTTTTGTTGCTCCTTTTCAGAAAAATAGAATATTACTGATAATAACTATCTTTTAAACAGATTTGACATATAAACTTCCTAACTTAAAGATCACTTTGAAAAAGGTGAAGTTTTGAGATCTCCTTGAGAGCATGGCTCCATTCTCAGCATGTGACATAATGACTGGTACACCGAACGGACAATAAATGTCAAACTGTTCATTCAATCAATGAGGGCAAAAAGAAATGTGTTCAGTTTTCCTTCCTTTCTTCCTTTCTCCCTCCCTACCTTCCTTTTCTTTCCTCCTTTCTTTTTAATGAGATGGTGCCTCACTCTCTGACAAGGCTGGAGTGCAATGGTTCGTTCATAGCTCACTACAGCCTTGAACTCATGGGCTCAAGTGATCCTCCTGCCTCAGCCTCCCCAGTAGACCTGGGACTATGTGCCACCATACCCGGCTAATTTTTTAAATCTTTTGTAGTGGGGTCTCAATATGTTTGCCCAGGCTGTTCTCCAACTCCTGGCCTCCAGTGATCCACCCGCTTTGGCCTCCCATAGGGCTAGGATTATAGGTGTGAGCCACTGTGCCCAGCCTATTCGATTTTCAATAAATGAATCCTCTCTGTAATAGTATAAACTGGTCTTGGAGGAAATAACCAAAATTAGCACATAAATTTCAAAGAAAAACTTAACTATTTACTGCTTTGCAACTTTAGGAATGTTTTATAGTTACCTCTACTAAAGATGGCCTATTATACTGAGATTTGTTGGAGTATATTAAAGTGAGAGTTTTATATCTAAATATTAAAACAGAAAAGTATGAAAACAACTGTTCACACTAAGAATTTTGCAGTTCCATAGAGGCAACCAAAATTAAATATTGTGGCCTTTCAGTAAATAACCAGAAGGCTTTTTAAAAAAATAAACATTAATAGTTCAAGAATCATTTAAATTTGGGAGCCAGTGGCATGCACCTGTAGTCCCAGCTACTCAGGAGGCTGAGGCAGGAGGATCACTTGACCCCAGGAGGTTGAGACCAACCTGGGCAACATGGCGAGACTGTCACTATTTAAAAAAAAAAAAGAAAGAATCATTTTAATTTTGATGTATCAAAGCATGTATGCTAAGATTTTGCAAAGAATATAGACACCTCTATTCTTCATTTCTTTACATGATCAGAGAAGAAATGTTTAATACATGTGATAACATACTTTAGTGAACAATGGCTAGAGGCTACACAGCATTGAGAAATCTCTCTAAAAAAAAAATCTTTCTATGTACTGGGACCTATATCTCTTCCATTTCTTCCCTAGAAGTCTCTCAAAAAATCGTAAGTGATAACTGGAAATTTAACTCTTTCAAACTGTTAAAAAAAAATTAATTTCATAACACCTCTGAGACATCTATACTCCAGATCTTTATAACAAAAGCATGCAACTCTGTTCCAAATAAACTAATTGAACTCTGGCCTGCATGGGTTTCTATTTCTATAAATTTGATAACTTAAGAAAAAAAAATCCATTCCTCTTATTAACCCAGAAAGCTCTAGAGCCATGCTGTGTGATGCAGCAGCCACTAGCTATATATGGCCACTGAGCCCTCGA
>NW_012151174.1:4331914-4352076 GCF_000956105.1 Propithecus coquereli
AAAAAGTAAGCATGCTGGCTGGAAAAGTCTGAGCAACTCAACAGAGGGAATGTTCAAGCAGAATATTAAAGGATGAGGACGAATTAAACTATGCTGAAGATGAGGTGAAAAGTTAATACAGATGACAACAACAAAAGAGTATGTGCAAAAACACAGAAGTATATAATGAAACCTGTTTGGGTAGCTTACATAAGCAGTAAGGGACTGGAGAGTAGCTAGAGAGGTGGACGTAGGCCTGATCATGAAGGGAGGGACTCATGTGTCCTCCACTATACCCAGGGGAAGCCATTTATACGCAGGGGAAACCATTAAGAGCTTTAAATAGAGAAACCACATGATCAGATGTGAATTTCGGCAAGCCGGCACTCAGCAGCAGCGTGGAGAATAGACAGAAGGGCAAGAGACAGAAGACTACAGATAGAGAGAGGCAGTCAGGCATGTGGCTCATGCCTGTAATCCCGGCACTTTGGGAGGCTGAGACCAGAGGATCACTTGAGGTCAGGAGTCTAAGAACAGCCTGGGCAACACAATGAGACCCTGTGTCTAAGAAAAAAAAAAGATAATTAGCCAAGCATGGTGGCACAAAGAGAGAAAAGAGTCAGATGAGAGTAGACCCTTAAACAATTCTAAACATGAGACAGGGCTTAACTGAACTAAATGTGATATTATTATATACATTGGTCTTCGTCCAGGTCCTGGTTCTTAACTCCCATACCCCTTATTACAGTCTTTTCTAACAATGTTGGGGCACTTTAGGCCTCAGAAAAAAAAAACCTCTCTCTCCAACCTTCTCCTTCCCTCCTTTCACCAGCCCAAGGCAGGATTTTAAACTTCTACCCCATTTCTGATTGTGAGTCACAAGACCCTCATTTCAGAAGGGTCTTACCCTGTACTGCAGAGGAAGGAATGCTGCACAGAGGCCAAGCAGGATCTGAACAGACAGGCCTTACTGGGTTTCCCTACTCAGTCCATTAGTGTTAGATCTTACCCTTTTTGTCCAGTCGTATTTCTACATGATTGTCAATCATGTCTACGTAATGAAGCCTCCATAAACGCTCACAACGACTGGGTTCTGAGAGATTCCACACAGCTGAACACATGGAGGTTCCTGGAGGGTGGCGTGCCTGGGGGGAGCATGGAAGCCCTGCTTCCTTCCCCCATACCTCACCCCGTGCACATCTTCACCTGTATCCTTTGTAATATCCTTTATATTAAACTGTTAAATGTGTTTCCGTAAGTTCTGTGAGCCGCTCTAGCAAATTAGTTGAAGCCAAGGAGGAGGTCATGGGATCCCTGATTTACAGCCAGTTGCTCAGAAGCACAGGTAAAATAGCCTGGGGCTCGGCATTGGAAGTGGGAAGAGGGATGGTCTTTTAGGACTGAGCCCTCAACTTGTGGGATCTGACACCATCTCCAGGAGGACAGTGTTGGAACTGAAGCCACCCAGCTGGTGGCTGCCTCACACTGAATGCTTGCTTGCTGTGTGGGGAAGTCCCCTCCGCCCCCATCTGCTCACAGAAGTCTTATGTGTTAATTGTTGCTGTGTTGAGTAAGGGAAGAGAAAAGCACTGTGGGTGTGGTTTTTTCCCCTCACGCTAAGACACAGCAACATAGAGAAGGAGAGGGAGTTTATATTTAAGAGGACCTGGTAATTAATAAAATGTGGGGAATGGTAAAGAAGAAATTTAAGATATCCATTAAATTTCCAATTTGGCTGATTGAAAACAGTTGGCACAAACAAATTTCAGTCTCCTACAACTCACAGAACTCAAGACCAGAGTGTTCTTTCAAACTTCAGGATCATACATCCAGGCTTCAGTCTCTATTCAAAGTCAGACTATAAAGAAAGTTACCTGCAGCACACCCATCTAGCCCGCAAACGGCAAACACTAAGCAGCATGCCACCAGAATTAGGGGGTTGAGAACAGGGGAGCAAAAGTAGGAAGACCCAGGAAATAAGTGGCTAAGGACCCACAGCCTAACACAGGCACACTCATTTTTCATGGTCCCCAACAAAGTTTGCCTCTGCCACGAAGGAGACTGGGTAGGGTTGAGGATCATGACCAAGTCGCAAAGGTTTGTCAGTCAACTATCTGAATAGTAAGCGAAAGAAAAAAGTAGCAACAATGTGGGTGAAAGCAGAAATAAAAATCCTCAATGTCAGCAATTAGAACAAAAGTCTCGTGAGCAATGACAGCAGGGAGGGGAAACCCTGACTGATCTAGCCATTTGTATGGAAGGAGCCTTCTCATATAAATATTTTAAGAACTGTCTGTACTAAGAACTAAGTCACAGATCAAAATGTGACAATGAATTTCAACATAATCACTTACTCGTTTACTAACGTTTATGGAATAGCTACCATAAACAAATTTTAACAAATATAAACACAGTTTTTATCGTATTAATGCCATCATATTTATATAGGCCCTATGGCTTTCAGTAAATTTGAGCATAAATTATATTATACATTGTCCTCAAGACGGATGCTATACCTTCCAAAAAATTAGTATATTAGTGTATATATATATCCCTATAATAAAAGGTGGTACATGGTAGAAAACATAAGAAAACACAAGAATTGTTACTAAGAGCTCAAAGACTACATCCAACTATGACTGAGGATGAGAATACTTCTTTGGACGAGACACTCCTGAGTTGGACCTTAAAAGATAAGTAGGATTTTTATGAGGCAGAGATGGGAGAAGAGGATATCTAAGCAAAATTCATGGCTTGAGTCAAACTATGCAGCTGAGAAAACAACAAAAATATTTGTCGGTGACTATGTGCACAGAATACTAGTTCAACAAAAAGTTTCATGGTCAATAAGTTTGGGCAATACATCATATTCCTGTCTAGAATTGTAATGGCTAACAATACAAAAAAGGTTCTTGAGAAGATTTGTAGTAAACATTAACATCATAAACAAAATTTATGAAGTTTCGCAAATTTATTTTACCAGAGAATGACTCCTCGATCCCATGTAACACCTATTAACATTCTATGGTATTACAATAGTATTTCTGAGAATACACTTTGGGAATGTTGGCCTGGAGCCCAAGGCACTAAAGCTCATGTAGGGATACAGCAAGAGAGAAAGCTAGAGAAAGAAATCAAAGAACTTGAATGCCAGATCAAAGGAAAGTGGAGAAGTTTGAGCAAAGAAATGATACAAAGAAAGCCATGTTCTGAGAAGAGTATAATGGCATTTGTGTAAGGAACGTACCAGGAAGAGGAGACTGAAGGCAGGCATACCACTTAGTTTGGAACTGTTCCAATATGAAACAATAAAGGATCTAAAGCCACAGTGAAAACAGAAAAGAATGTATATTCAGGGGTCACAAAGAAAAAATATCAATAAATCTGGATTTATGGAGATCAAGGGAAAGGTGAGCATCAATGACTAATGTCTAAAATTTCTTTCTCTATTTTTAATGAAAAAACTTGTGTCTTTCTAGAAATTGAAAAGTCAATAAAAGAAAGCGGTTGTAAAATAGTGCAGAGGGAAAAACAGGTGGACATGCTGCATATGTGACAATTCCAGGATATCTAGATGCTAGATAGATAGATAGAAATATCTATCTAGCAGGCAGCCGGATCTGTTGGATCCCCATTGGAAATCTGTGCCATATTCTTTTTTCCATTTGATTTCATATTGAGGGAAGGATCTTTTCTCCTTTTTTTAATCAAGTAATTACAAAACAAAACGGGAAGTACTGTAGTTAAATTAAAATTAGGCAGAGCTATTTACTAATTAATACTAATTATCTATACACAGATCACACATTTCAAAGTCAATGGAAAAAGAAATTAGATATAAAGTACATGCATTTTGAATATTCTAAATATTTTAATTGAGATGTATCAAACTAATGAGACACTGAGGAAAGTAGATAGTAAAGCAGCACACTAAAAAAAAAGTATGTATATAGATTTCAAGAAATTCAATTCAATAGCTCAAATAACTCAAAGACAGTCTAATATAGAATCGTCTGAGGAAAATTCAGATCTAAAAACATCACAAAAGATAGATTACAAAGGTCACTACTATACCATGAGAATTAAGTGTGGCCTACTGATTATATCAACACTGAGCAGGGTTTGATTTAAAACAAGTCCTCAAAGTACCAAAGTAAAATCAACAAAACTAATCCTTCCTACACTCATTTGATTTTAAACAGATTTTATAGGATTTTCTTTCTTCAGATACAGTGATTTCATCTTCTAGTGCATTTATGGAAGACATTAGAGATATTCAATATTTAAAAGGACCTATTATAGATTAGGGTCACTGAATGCTATCAGAAAGTAGGTAAAATGAGTATTCTTTCATTTTGGTAATACGATAAAATGCAAAAACAGTATTATATGTAGAGATATGTTTGAGCAAATTGTTAACCTCCATCTACTTCCATGAACCATAGGAAGCGTCGCAATAAAAGACACATACACAATAGGACTTGTTTTAAAAAAAAAAAGGACAAAAGAGCAAGATCAGACAGAGGAAAGGGTGGAAGTGTTTGCTAATTAGATCCATAGGTTTATTGAAACAGAAAGAATTTATTTTAATACGAACTGTCAACAGATAGAAAATGATAATTTAACTAATTTCTCCTGAAAGTAATATTACTTAATATTTTATCCTTACTGTCCAGTTACCTGTATGTCTAAATTGTTATACCTTATATTTTTCTTCAAAAAGTAATAAATAACCTGCTAAAAGAAATAGCTCTCCGAAGAAAATTTCTTACACTTACAAAATCTTTCAGCACCATTGAAAAGTTAAATGCTATTATTCACAATAGCCATGATATACAAACAACCTAAGGGGTTGCTAGATGATTTTAAAAGGACAAAGGAGAAAGGACACAAACAAATATAAGGCTCAAACAATAACAAGATAGAAAGATAAAACACTAATCCAATAAAAAAGATCCTGTGGAAGATTGAGACTCTGACAAGTAGTTTTCATGATTTTAAAAGACAGAAACTGCCAGGCGCGGTGACTCACGTCTGTAATCCTAGCACTCTGGGAGGCCGAGGCGGGCGGATTGTTTGAGCTCAGGAGTTCGAAACCAGCCTGAGCAAGAGCAAGACCCCGTCTCTACTAAAAATAGAAAGAAATTAATTGGACAACTAAAAATATATAGAAAAAATTAGCCGGGCATGGTGGCATGTGCCTGTAGTCCCAGCTACTCTGGAGGCTGAGGCAGGAGGATCGCTTGAGCCCAGGAGTGTGAGGTTGCTGTGAGCTAGGCTGACGCCACGGCACTCTAGCCCGGGCAACACAGTGAGACTCTGTCTAAAAAAAAAAAAAAAAGACAGAAACTGTTGAACTATTTCCCATAGAAATGGCAAGAAATATATCCAACTGGGTTCCAGTCAAAGTTGCAGATCAAATCTACAATGTAACTGGGGCGGAGGGGTTCATCCTCCTTTTTATAATTAACTGAAGGTTTACCTTTAAATTCAAAATGAATCATAGTTACAATGTTCATGTACAGATGTGAATGTGCATATAAAAAACAAAGTTTATTAGAGTAGCAATGAGTTTTTCTTTTAAAAACACTATTTTCCATAGTTTTTGTAATTTTACATTACTTTTATAACTAAAAAATAAATGAACCTAGGGTGCCATGTCTCTCATACTATTTTTTTCTCGAGCACTTTGACTAGGCTAATCTGCAGTACAGTGCAGCCATTGAGAGCCAGAGCTCTGAAATCACACTGCCAGGCTTCAGTCTCAGTTTGAAACTTAATGCTGTGGGACCTTGGGCAAGTTAATTAAATCCCCTGTGCCTCAGCTTCTCCACCTGTAAAATGGGAATAGTCAAAGTACCTACTTCATTGAATTGGTGTGGAAATTGAGATAATCCACAAAAATCACTTAGAAAAGAGCCTGAACCATACAATGCACTCAATAAATATTAACACTTATTAAATCATATTATACGTTTTAGATCCCTGCATTCAAGTTTGACTACAAACTAAGCTGGAAGTTCTACAAAGCAGTGTTAGTGGCCAAACCCCACAGGACACTGCTTTGATATATGACCGACCACAGAGATCAAATCTGGCTCCCTGAGCGGTCTGAAAATTATTACCAACATGTCACAACAGGAAACGGGAAGGCTATCACCAACATGACTGGAAAATAGCCAATTTGTTATACTAACATAACACATAACCTCAGCAAATCTGTTCTCCTGAATCATACAGATCCAAACCCAGGTTAAATATTTACATTCCTAATGAGCTACGGGTAATTAATAACACATGCTAAAGCACAATTTCCAAGTAAAGATGCAGATCCTATACATTCATATTGACCTCTTAAACAAAATAATTCGAGCAAAGAATCAAAGTCTTTGAGGTGGCGGGAAGTAAGGGACGGAAAGGGTATGCAACCTGTGATGGATTCTGCCAACACCGGCTGTCCCTATTAACTAGAGGTCATATAAGCTAACTCCAGTTGAGAAAATACTTGTAGGTCACACACGGTTTTTAAGCCATACCGTATCACGAAACAATAAGCAGCACCTTTTAAGATGAAAGTTGACAGTACATACATAATCATTTTAACTCCCATATGCACTCTTGAACTAAATATATACTATTTTGTAGTGGCTCACAAAGGCACACAGAATTGACTGACAGTTAAATTATTTCCATACCGACTTCATCAAGAAAATAATCTTCTAAAGTAACTCTTTAGAGATAAGAGGAAATCATTTGGGAAAAGATTAAAAAATCACACAAGCCACAGTGATGCAGTAAACGAACTGCATAACTCAAAGTTTACATTTGTAGAACTGAACTGTTGAATTATATATTTTAAAAACTATGGTCACTATTGATTCAATTCTCATAAACGGGAATTTTTTTCCAAAGAAAATATTGGCCTCTAATATGCATAATGTATATGTATGTAATTATCTCTTATGCGATCCACAGTTTTCAAATGCCGTACAAATAAAGCATACCACATGCAAAGTTTATTTCTGAGATTCTATGGTAGTTTCTGATCCAACAAGTTCAAGATCAAAACACAAATATATACACAAAAATGTTTTATATACACATGTAAATCTACAGAAAAACTGAGTATTATTTTTAGATTTGGGCAAATTTAGCGAAAGTAAAACCTCCTGGAACCTACTTTCATTTGCTTCGAAGGTCCTAAAGGAAATGGGTGAAATTTTACAGAACGTCCGAGGGTACGTACATAATCAGGATGGGTATCAACATCCTGCAGGTACATCGGTTATAACAGAAACCAAGATGAGAGCCCTGGCTTCACAGGTGACCCAAAATCTGTGAACATGACAGCTAACAAACCTTCACTCATACGATGCAACTCACCTCGCAGCTCCGAGGCATAGCAAAATCGGTGGCTGTTTTTTGCGCTGCCTTTGGATTCTGCATCTGCTTCAAACCTAAACCTAGCTACCCTGGGAGCTTCACCTGAAGAAAGCCCGACACCACGAAAACTAACGCGATTTAAGACACCTGGCTTTCTCTACTGAGTAGGTTATTAGAGAAATTTCGCCAGGTGGGACTTTTTTTGTCCGCCTTCAAACACGGGAGCAGCATTAAGTTAAATCCTCTTGCTCTGGAGGGCCCTGGAGTAAACCTGTTTCTACCCCAAATTAAAAATAAAAATCTCCAACCTCACTTCCCTCTTCAAAGACTAAAACTCAATCCATGCTCCAACTCCAGGAGTAATGTAGAATGGCTTTCACCCCACCACACCCTTCCGCCTCATTATCCAGCCCGATTCCGGGCCGCGGGCGAACTAGCACTCGAAAGGGGCTGCGGCTTCCGCACCGGACCTGCCCTGACCCGCGGAAGGGGAAGAGAAACCGCAGGAGTCCGGCGCCCGACAGGTACGTCCCCAGCGTCGGCGCGTGACGTCACCGCGTTGACGTGAACTGCCGTTCGGCGTCCGGCAGCCCCACACCTCCTCCCGCGGCCGCGCTCCCAGCCTCGACGGCGCCCATTGGACGGTGAGGGGACCGGGGCGGGCCGGGCCGGGTCACCGGGAGGAGCGGGGCGAGTCGGCCGGCCCCGAGGGCGGTGCTGGCCGTGGGGCCTCTCTTTGGTGATTAGCTGACGTCACTCACGCGTTTCTGTCTGCCCCGCCGATGACCTCGCGGAAGGACCGAGCGGCCGCCCTGGGGCAGGCGTTTTCGGAAGGCCCGGGCGCTGGCCGTCCCGGAGTCACGCGGAGTGGAGTCCGCGCCCCCGGGAGACCGCCGCGCGGGAGCGGCTGCGACACGCCGGCGAGCTTGGGCCTCATTGTGAGACGCAAAGGCGGCTGTCTACGAGCGCCAGCTCCCAAAACCTAGGTGGAGAGAGACGGTGGGCGTTGGAGTTTACCCCGCGCCAAATGCCCTGTGCTCCGCGGTCCGCGCGGCGGGGAAGACGGTGGTGTCACCTCGCCTTACATGTCGCCGGTTATGTGCCTAACATAACGTACAAAAAACCCTGATACCCAGAATTTAGCCATCACAGATTTTCAGAAATAATGCTTGTAAATTAAGTATTTGGAGAAAATATATAAGCTGGGGTTTCTACACGGTCTGAATTGAATTTTTTACGTTTAGCAAACATTTATTGAGCTCCTAGCGTGTCTCACGGAATTCAGTCATCCGATCCCCGTGTTCAAGGAGCTGTATTCCGACGCGGGGGCGGGAGATGCGGGGAAGGACGCGCGGCCTTAGCCCGGTGAGCAGGCGCGGGTGCAGGTGCAGGTCTCGCGCTTGTCGGGCAGCACAGGTGGGGCCAGGTTGAGTGTCACCACCAGGTGGCAGAATTAAGACCTGTGAATGTTTCGTTTCCTGTATATTTAGTATATTGTGAATATATATATTGATAGTAATGAATATTAAGTGTCTCTAGCATATTTCATGCCCCATGAGTATTAGGTATGTGTTGGTCTCTCCAGGCTTTTCTATCTATATTTATGTGTCTATGCTCTACAGACTTAATCTGTCTCGCGAGTTAGTAACATCTGTGCTTAATGCATGAGTTTTGTCCATCTTCTTTCTTTTCTTCTGGGAAAGAATTGAATATTCTCAAACAGTACAGTCCTGGGCTTCCGAGCTGGTGTGGTGACGATGGGGGTGGTCACAACGCAGTCAAGCATTTCATTACTTTTATCAAGGTAGAATTTGTGGAGTCACGGTAACATCCAAGCACAGTTTTCTCTTGCTTGGGATTCTGTTGGGCAAATTTCTTAGATGCTTTTTAGAAAATGTGGAAAAGCAAGCAAAAAGTTTTCTAAACTAAGTGGAATTTTTCACAAGAGATCTGCAGGCATATGTTTTCTTCTCTCACTACAAATATGTAGCCTAATTTTGGAAAGAGGCACATAAATTTTGAGAAGAGTAGAAAGTAGTCACTGTCTGTCAATCAGTCTCATCTGCTTCGTCTGAGGATGAAAATCCTTTTATGGTAGTGTCTTAGTTTCTTCATGGAGGATTAGCCCAAGGACCTCTTTTAAGTATGCAAGAACAAGTCTACTTGTACATTTGGTTTTCTGTAGTATCAGATTATGCACTAGCTTATTACTTTATAAGAACTTGTTTATTTTAAAATTCATGGTTTCTGGCATACATTACTATCGCACCAGTAGTTCTCCATTTTTGCTTTTCGTCAGAACCATTTAGGGAAACTCAAAAAAAATACCTTTGCTTAGGTCCCACTAAGAAATGTTGTTTTAATTGTTCCAGAGTTGGACCTGAGCATCCCTGTATTTAATTTTTCCTAATTAACTCACAGGCTCAGTCAGAAGCACTGCTTTAGACATGAGGCAATATATTTAAACAATGTGGTGTGTGATAGCTTGGTGATGAAACAATAGGTTGCATCTGGGAATGAACTTTCTCCGTAATTCCACTGGTATTTTTGTCAGAGAATCTGGTGGTGCTGAATCACCTCTTCAACAGACTTAGATGGGAGGGAGCACAGGGTAAGGACCATAGTCAGATGTCTGGAACATTTTAAATGCTGTAGTGTGAATACTTGGAGCTTGATCTCATTCCTTCACAGCAGTGTTACAGAAAGGACCCTAATTGATCAGGGTTTTTACCAGGTCCCTTACTTTAGTGAGGGTGATTAAGGAGCCTTCTAGGGCTGAGACAATTCGTGATAAGGAGTTTTACAAACCCCACTGTGGGCTTTTACTACACAAAAAGAATTAACAGCCCACCTGATGTCCATACGCTAAACAACTGTTACCAGAACCTTAAGAGGAGTTTGTATTAGCATCCTGCGAAACAAATTCCACAAATTTAGTGGCTTGAAACAATACAAATTTATTATTTTAGAATTCTGTAGGGTAAAAGTCTGATATGGGTGTCACTGGTTAAAATCAAGGTGTTGGCAGGTCTGTTTCCTTTAAGAGGCTCTAAAGGAGAATCCACTTTTGTGCCTTTTGCAGCGTTAGAGGTCACTTGAATTCCTTAGTTTATTGCCCCCCTCCTCCATCTTCAAAGCCAGCGACGGGCGGGTTGAGTCATTCTCATATCATATAATTCCCCCTTGCTATGTAACCAAATACAATTACTGGTTCCAGGGATGAGGGATGGGGATGGACATCTTCAGGGATCAGTTATCCTTCCATTTCCACCACAGGGTGCTTAATTCATTTTTTGACCGTGGGTGGTCTTAGTGTGCATTTTAAAAAGCATACTAAGGAGGATCGCTTGAGGCCAGGAGTTGGAGGTAGCAGTGAGCTATGATTGTGCCACTGTGTTCCAGAATGGGCAACAGAGCAAGATCCTGTCTCAAGGGGGAAAAAAAAGCCCTCAGTACTTTGGAGACAGCAAAATAAGTTATGTGAATAAGGTCAGTTTATTCCACTTTAAATCTGACTTGTTTGGTTAGAACTGAGCTTAAGTAATAAAAACAAAAACTCTACCAATATTCAAATTAGCTCTACTCCCCCTTCCCGAAACAACCAACAAAACCCTTAGACCCTCAAGGAATGGGAAAAAGAAGAAAAAGATTGACTCACAGTGGTAAGAGTTTACCTATTACAACCAGATCTAGGATAGCCGTTAACTAGTAGTGCTGGTACCCTGGCAGATACAAACAAGAGAAACAAATGGTAGGCATTATCAGTGATTGGAGGAAGTGTAAACCTTTCCCTCTGCCAGCAATTCTACCATTCTGGGAGTGGCAGGTTGTATAATATAGCACTATTTTATAGAACTGGCAAACAAAGTCAAAAAGAACACTGGGAATCATATCTCAGCTTCTTCTAGATTCTTGTTCCCTGGACCCAGTCAAGTATCTCTGAGCTTTTCTTGAAGTAAAAAACCTGGAGATAGGATTATTTCCCGTAACAATTGAAAAAATGCGTTTTTACAAAGGTCCACAGAAAACCAGAGAAACAAACAAGGCTATATAGATCTGCTCCGTGTATTTGTAAGTTGTTTCAAAAAAAGAAATTTGGTCTTACTGCTTGTTTCATACACATTGGAAAGAGGAAGTGGAAGGGTTATTAAGATGTTCCATTAGGAAAATAGTAGCGTGGTTCTAGTCTAGAATTTCTTTCTGATGCCACCAGCATCAGGGAAGTAGTTTAAAATGACCTTTTCTTGTCCTTTGTCTTTTCCCCAAAGATAACATGAAGTAACCTAAAATAGCTTTGACTTCTGATTACATTTTGAGGCCTTTGACATGGCAAACAATCTTCCTGTTTTGTGTGATTCTTTCCTACAAAACTCTCGTCTAAGCCTCATTGGGACTTGATACACTCAGCTATTTCGTCCAATCACATTTTCAAAGCAGTCTTATAAAGTGACTCCTTTCTCAGGCTCTGCACAGCTAAGGGCTCAGTGTTTTGTCTTATTCTTCCTAGAAATAAATTATGATCACTCTCCAGATAGCTGACTTTCTATGAGCCCTTGCAGGTGACCCTATTCAGAAAGCCAGAAAGTCAAGAACTGACTAGATAATGTTTTACCTTGGCATATTGTGCTAGGCCTACCAGATTAAGATCCAGAAATTCAGCAGGCTGCTACAGTTTAAGTCCTAGCTACATATAGTTAATGGTTAGTTCAAACAACATAAGGCTAGATAGAGTAGACTTTTAGGAATGTGGCTTAAAACTAAAATTGCCTCTCCTAGAATGTAGCAAGATGGAACATTAAATGCCAAGACATTAACTTTTTTTTCTCTTGGATTTGAATATCACATGTCTGCAACAGATTTGGATTTTAGATTTGGATTTTGGATTTTCTTCATATTTAGTATTTTAGGCCCTTCTTTCCTCCAAGCACAAAAGATTATATGTCAGGATAGTATACTGAAATACATGGTCTTTTAATAAAATTATCATTTACATAATACTTCACAAAAGAAAAATATTCAGTGTAGTTCTGATAACCATTTGCTTTAATTTATTATTTTCTAATTTGTTTCAGTTTGCTGCCTGCTTTCTGGAAAGTACATATAACAATACCCAATGCCTTGACCATGTCTGTCTCCATCATCTAGCATAATGCTCAATTCATTGTGAATGCATGACAGAATGTATTTCTGAAAAATCTCCAGCAGAAGAACTCCTTAGGAATACTGCTAGTCCCTTTCCTCTTGTCATACTATACTACCACTATTGATAAAGGTTAAAGAAATTTCCATTTTTTTCTACTAGAAAAGAAGCACATAAGTATAACTTTATAACCATCTTTAGTATCTAAGATCTATTAAAATTATCATAATTTAAAAATTAATTTAGTGTTGGCATTTCTTTTTTCAAAATGGAAATATTACAGTGTTTTTTTGATTATTAGAACAAACTTATTTTTCAAATGACACAAATGAGTAAGAGATCAATAAATGGAAGAGAAATCTAGAAATAGAGACAAATATAAGTAGTAAATTTAATATGTGATAAAGGTTACATTTCAAATCAGTGGAAAAGGAAACCACATTTAATAAATTATTCTGGCATAGCTAGCTTTCTTCCAAAAGAAGACAAAGCTAGTTTTCCTATGTTAATCATATATAAAAATAAGTTTCAAATGCATTGAAGATATTAAAGTACATGAACATTTAGATTTTTGGATAACTTTGGGGGTGAAGGAGTATCTGCTTGGCAAGACAAAGAAAAAGACTGACAAGATTGACCACATACAAATTTACAAATTTCTGTGTGGCCAAAGATACCATAAAACAAACCAAAACATTGCGAGACTAGCAGAAAACATTTGTTCCACAACATGGCAAACAGCTAATTTTTGTATTTTACAAATAACTTCTACAAACTGATAAACAGATAATTTAATAGAAAAGGGGAAAAGGATGTGAAAGGAGGAAATTTAACATTTTTGCAAAATTAAGAGAGAACTATCTAGTGCTTATGGAAATAGGTGCTTTTTGCACAAAGCTATCTGGAATGTGAATTTCTTAAACATCTGAAAAGTAATCCAGGATGTGGTAGATAGTTTCCATAGATGGCCATCATTGATCCTTCCCCTTCTGGTAAATTTTGCCTGGCCTCAAACCTTGTTTTGACTACGAGTGTGGCAGAAGTGATGCCATACTTGCTCCTGGCCTAGCCTTTAAAAGGACTGGCGACTTCTACTTCTTCATTATTTGAAGCCAGCTGTTATGTAAGAGGTGTGACTACCCTGAGACCACAATGTTGTGAACAACCTCAGGTAGCTATGTGGAGAGAATTCTGGAGTAGCACCAGGGCACCAGATGTGAGTGACGTTTCTTGGACCACGTCCAGCATGGTTGCTAGCTGAATGATGCTAAATAAGTGATCTCAGCTGAAGCCATGTGGAGCAAAACAGCCACCCAGTAGAAACCTACCTGATTTCCTAGCTAGATTATTATGAAAAATAATAAATCATTGCTGTTTTAGGCCACTAGGTTTTAGGGTGATTTGTTACACAATAATATATAATCAAAGCATAGGAGTATTAAAATGAAAAAAGTAGGCATACTTCCTGACCCAGCAAACCCACTTTTAGGAATCTATCCCTCAGAAATGATTATACCATTGGAAACAATCTCTATTCTACTGAGTGGGGTATGGTTGAATAGATTTTGCTACATCCTTATTATGGAATATTAATATTGACAAGAATTAACTGATCCCCAGAGAGATGTTCATGATATACTATTAGATAAAAACGCAAGCTGCAAAATATTGTTTATTATAATCCCATTTAAAAGATTAATATATAAAAATACATGCTTATTTATGTTTTTATGAACTTAGAGAAAAATGTAGATGATACTCGTGAAACTGTTCACATTGGTTTCACAGAGGAGAGCACAGAGGTGAGCTCTGGGGACAGAGATTGCAGGCTTTATCTTTGTACACTTGTGCTATAGGGTTGTTGCAAGAAGCAAAAATTGTTTTGTTTGAAAGAAAAATCCAATAAAATATTTAAAGAAAATCAAAGAAATCCAAAACCATTCTGTGTAAAAATAAAAAACATCAAACTGTATGAAGGTTAAGTATAAACCAGAAAGGGAAGTCATCACTCAGAGAAACCTGCTCTATTTACTCAACAATGTATCAAGGGCATCTTTCTATGTTAATAAAAATGATGCCACTCACTCTTTTTATGGCTTTAGAGTATTCCATTGTTTGGATACAGTATAATTTATTTAATCAATTCTTTATTGTTAGGCATTTACACTGTTTCTAGTTTTCACGGTTATAAGCAATAATGGTTATCGTTGTAGATACATCTTTGCCCACTTGTCCTAAAAATAAAATTGCTGAGTCAAAGGATATGCATATTGCTAGCATGCCTTCTAGAAAGACTAGCATTTTATCTTCCCACCAACAGTTTATGACAGGAGCCCAAAGAATTGTCTAAGAAGGTATCAGACTAGCCATTCTTCCTGTAAGCAGCAAAAAAGAATTTGCTTAGATTAGCAACTGGCAATGTTTTCATGTCACTTTGCTGTACCAAGGGATGTGGGTAGAACTAGAGTTATTGTGCATTCAGACACCAAAATTCCTACTCACTGACTGGGGGTGGGAGGGTCCACCGGAAGGTAGTCTAGAAGCGGAAAAAATGAGGAAAATAAGTCTTCTGTAGCTGTATGGAGATTGAAGAGGAGATAAAACCAAGGCAGATTTTTTTTCTCCAGCTTGCCAGGTTGGGTGACTTGCAGTGCCATCTTCTGGCAAAAAAGCCAAAAACTTTCAATTCCCATGCTAGGAATAAAGTATTTCTTATAAGCACAGCTAAACCGAAGACTGGAAGAACCCAGAGATGTTTTGGTTGTGTGGTGTGTTGGGGAGGGATTGGGGAAGGAGGGGGATTTTTTTGAAGCAAAGATCTGAATCATTTGACTTATGAGGCTTCTGGCAAAGTCTGTGGTCTCTCCACCGCGGCAACATCAGCTTGCAAAGCAGATACAAAGCGGAGGGCAACTAAGATAGCATGCAAGCCACCAGGCGTCAGCTTCAAGTTCGCACTCTCCAGGATCTCGAGGTTACTCTAGACAAGGCAACCCAGCAGCTCGTGGGTCACTGAGTAGGGCTACTCAAAATGACACCCGATTATACCCCTTATTGTAAGGTACTCAGACTACTATACACTGCCAAACACTTCAATATACAAGTAATTTATACGTACATTAGACGTAAAGGTGTAGAAGACATTATAGCTTTGGTTTTTTAATTTCAAACTGGAAAATACTTCCTTGCTTTAATCATCCAAAATATAATAGAAAAAGGCTAAAACAAGATTACTTTTAAAAAATGTGGCATCCCTTAGTAAGCTTTCAAGTAAAAAAAAAAAAAAAAAAAAAGTCCGTTTCTCTGCGTGGTATGCGTGGGAAAAATTTACCCCGGCCTCGCGGCTCCCTCCCGGCCGCTCCGCCGCGCGCCGGCTCCGCGCGCTGACGTCACACGCCAGCGCCAGAGTCGCGCCGGCCGCTCCCCCTGCGTCCGCGCTCGCTCCGGGGTGCTGCGGCGCCAGCGTGCGGAACCCCCAGTCTGGAGTCCCGAGCAGTTGTCCCAGTGTCCCGGAATCTAGAGCCGGCGCGGTGAGGCGGGAGGACGCGGCAGTCAGGTAGCCTCGCGGTCCCCAGGGCCTTCCGTCTCTGACCCCGGCGCGGCCACCGCAGCGACCTCGGTGGAGCCGGAGAGGCGGTGACGGGGGCACTCCCCCTGCTGCCGCCCGCCGTTTCCAGGGGCTCGGAAACCAGTGTGTTTGTTTTGCCGGAGTGGCATGGACCTGCCGTACTGGAGTTGCCCGGGGCAGGACGGTCAAACCCGAAGTGTCAACTAAAGAGGGGCGTCAGGTGTGGGAGTCGCAGTGCCCCTTCCAGTCTGGGCTGTGAGTTGCCGTTGGTGAGACAGACTTGGTTTCTCTTTCAGGATGTCATTTTCAAATTGCGGGACGGTACCTCTGCCTTAGAGTCCCGTAGGAAGACTGCCACGCCTAGACTGATGCTTTTTTTTTTTTCAGACTGATGCTTTTTGTTCATCACTGTTATTCCTGCCAAAGTCCTATGTCATTGAGGTGAGTTGCACTTGGGGGAAGCAGTGACATGCAAAATGGTAAAAATCATCCTGGAAATGAGGAGACCTCCTTAGACTTGCTTATATAGAGATTGCACGGTTACTCACCTTAAGTATTTGCAGGAAAAATATCTGCATCTCATTAAAATTTTGATTATCTAAGGGACTGTATGTATGACAAAGCAGTCCTTAGCTGTTACAGCATTTAAAAAGCTAGAGTGATAATGGAATTAAAATAATGGAAGTCTTGATATGGATAAGCCATCATTTAAATTGCTTGTATGTTTTCTCCGATCCTAAATTGCGTGTACATTTTAATTAGGAGAAAATGAGTAGTAGTTAACTGATTACCCTATCATCTTATGTTTCAGTTTCCATGATTTGACATACTTTGCATGTGTAAGGCATTAAAAGTTCTACTTTAAGATTTTATCATAATTATTTTTTATACAGGCTTGTTTTTTATTCTCTAATGTAAGATCTCTAAGAAGGAGAAATGTTTTTTATTGCCTTGGTAAATTACATTAGAAATATTTATGAAGGATTACAAGTAGTATCCAGTCTGAGCTAATGATGGCCTTTTCTTATGATGCAGCAGTATTGTAGAGATGGTGGAGGGAGCCAAATGTGGAGAGAAGTAGTTCTTGTTTCTAGTTTAGATTTGTCTGGTATTAGAGGATCTACAGGTCTGTTCTATTTAAAATTGCCATTGTTCTAGGTGAAATGTAAGAAGCCTATTTTGTGGGAAAACAGGTTTTTGTACAGTAAAAGTCTCTGTCAGGAATTCAGTAAATGTTATGGAGCTTGACCACAGGAGTTCTTTTGAGGCCATGTTAATAATACATTGACATTATATTCCAAGTAAATTTCACTCTGTCTATTCTGCCTTTTAATCTAAGCCCTGAACATGGTACCTTTTCACAAATATAAATTCTTTATTTACATTTTGGTAGTTCCCACTACAGAATCTGTTGAATATTTTCTGAATAGACTTAGAAGAAAAACAAATATTTTGAAAAAAGTTTAATAGGAATCCCATTTTTACTTTCTATTTTTTGAGTAATGAAAAATAAGGAAGTAACTTTCCTCCTTGAGAAGATACATTGACCCTTTTCCACAATTCGAAACGGTATTTATTGTTATGGGAGAACTGTATGTATGGATTGTAGCTGCAGACAGTGCCAAAAGACTTCTTGAAATCTGTGACATTCCATTACCGATGTTTCCCTTCGATACAATCCGCTCATCAAATATCTGAAACAGCAGATGAAGGTTTAATGCCTGTCAGCATGTGTTCCAGATTGATGGTAGTAGATTTTCATTTATATACTCTGACATTTTTCATATATAGTAGACAAAATTTTAGCTTATTTGTGGCTTTAAAGGTTTTTTTTTGTTTTGTTTTTTTGTGTTTTTTTTGAGACAGAGTCTCACTCTGTTGCCCAGGCTAGAGTGCCATGGCGTCAGCCTAGCTCACAGCAACCTCAAACTCCTGGGCTCAAGCAATCCTACTGCCTCAGGCTCCTGAGTAGCTGGGACTATAGACGTGCCACCACACTCAGCTGATTTTTCTATTTTTTGTAGAGAAGGGGGTCTCACTCGGGCTGGTCTCAAACTCCTCCTGAGATGTGAGGCAGGAGGATCACTCCTCCTCAATTGATCCTCCTGCCTCAGCCTCCCAAAGTGCTAGGATTACAGGTGTGATTTTTAAACATGCTTCATTATTTTTTGATGGGATCCTGGACATTATGAATGAAAATGTCCATAGAACTTCTGTAGAGGCTCTGAAACATGTATCTTGTAAAAATCGTTCTGTTTTGGCAGGCTGTTGAAGTATCATTGAATAAGCTTGATCCTGTCAGCAGGTGCTTTTAGACTTTGTTAGGACTAGTCTGCTTTAGTCTTGCCCCATAATGCACAGCTTAGGAGCAGGCTGACAGGATGGAATTTATTTGCAGATTTTCGAACTAATTTTATTCTTTTTCCTCCACTCCAGGATTTTGGTATCCCTGAATTCTTACCTCTTTCTTTCTTGAGCATAGTACAACTGCTGCTTTATATTTGAGCTCTGTTGTTCTGTGGCACAGTTTGGAAAATGTCTTCAGGGAAAAAAGGCTGGGGTGAATGTAAAGCCCACCTTTCAGTGATTATAGCCCCTCAATTCCTGTCTGTTGTTTTACATATTTTTTTCAGGTTTTAAATTGTTTTTGGAGGTGAGATCGTCTGATATTAGCTACGGCATTATAATCGGAACAGAGTCTCACTTTCATTTATTATGTAAACTTTCACTTAATCTCCCAGATCGTAGATGGTGTTTCCATTCTCAGCTGTGCCTGCTATGCCCAATCTAGGGATACCTCAGTCTTCTGCCAAGATGGGGGAGGGGTGGTTACCTGACTGGGAGAGGTGGAGGAGGCAAACTGAGTGTCTGACTGCTCCTTACACAGGCTTTTCCGCAATTCTGTTTTAGTCCTGATGTTATCCTCTCTCTCAGATGCAGCTGGTACTCCCGATTATTGAGCTAGTTTGCGGTAGGACTTGACTTGTTTCTGACCTATTTCCCACTGCTGGCTTAGAGCGCAGTTTTCTATAGTCTGCTAAGTCAGTTGCTGCTTGTTCATGTGTTTGCGACCTTCCAGAATTGTATTGCTGTTGCCTTCGTTCCTGTTTTTGATCCCTTTAAAGTCATGTTAGTTAGGTTTGGGGAAGAAGTAGAGGTCAATATGTATGTTCAATCTGGTATGTTTAACTCTAAGTTGCCATTTATTTTTTTTACTTTTTAAAGAATTATGCTAAAGAAAGTGTTGTCATGACTTCTTTTGATTTTTTGATGGAAAGGCTTTGGCCATATTTTTCCATCATTTGTATTCTTTGTGGCTAACAATACAATTCTACACAGTGTTGAAGTTTCTTATGTTCTGTCCTACTTTTTTAGTTTCTTCTCCTTCAGTCATAGACTATTAGAGTTGGTAAGATCTTTAAGATAGCATTATGTTTAAATTTTTAGTGTTTTTAGATAAAGAAAACTGAAGGCCAGAGAAGTCAGCTGGTTAGCTTTTGGTTTTGTAGCTAGTCTCTTCTCTTGATCCTGAATTCATTGCTTTATTTGTTATATCACATAACTCTTTGAAAAATTCACATTCTGATCTTCAATATCAGATATATATTATAGAGATTAAACTGATATAATTGTTAGAGACCTTAAGAACCTGTAGAGTGAGTCAGGTTGGTATTGTGATTTTCATTTGATGTTGGAAGCTGAAGCATAGAAAAGGCACAAACCTTTATTTATAATTTGAGTTTATTACAATAAGGTAATTAAGGCAGGATTCTTATGTTCCTTCAGTTATATGTTATGATAATTTTGTACGTGGAAGAGCATTTATGTGTGGTGGTACATTTTGTTATCTTTCATTTGGTTTGAAAAATTTTCTAGGATTGTAATTGAGTTGAGAAGTCTCATGACTAGGAAATAAGTAGCTTGATTAAATATGTTGTAAGACAGTGAAAGTAATCTATTTTTTCATGTTTTCTCCTTTACTCCCTCTAATGTACTTTGATTCTACAGAAAAGAAGAGCTTATAAGTTGTTCTGAAACTCATCTGCCACAGTCTTTCATTGTTCAGAAAGGTGTCTACGCTTGACATTATTT
>NW_012151174.1:4354769-4355807 GCF_000956105.1 Propithecus coquereli
ATAACCCAAAGCAAAAGAAATGCTGTAGTCCCAGAGACAACCTCTAATTTCAGGATAGTCTGCATATTCTTTCAGATATTATATATGATTTGTGCTTGCATTCGTGTGTTTAGGAAAATATACCTACTGTTCTGTAACTTAATCTAATTTGGACATCTTAAAATGTTTTTACTTAGAGATTCAATTCATTCTTTTTAACTTCTTGCTATATTTTGTTGATTCAGCTGTATTGGTACCGTTATTTTTTTAACCACTTTTTTTTTTTTTGAGATAGGGTCTTGCTCTGTTGCCCAGGCTAGGATGCAGTGGGACATTGTGATAGCTCACTACAGCCTCAAACTCTTGGGCTCCAGTAATCCTCCTGCCTCAGCCTCCCGAGTAGCTGGGACTATAGCCATGCAGCACGAGGCCCAGCTAATTTTTCCATTTTTTATAGAGACAGGGTCTTGCTCTTGCTCATGCTGGTCTCAAACTCCTGACCTTAAGCGATCCTCCCACCCCAGCCTCCAGAATGCTAGGATTACAAACGTGAACCACTACACTTGGCCTGACCACTCCCTTATTGATGGACTTTTAGGTTATTAATGTTTTAATTTACTGTTTTCTTTTTTCCTCCCATTTAAGATGTCCAGTAAAGAAAGGGAAGAATCAAGGAGAGAAGTTGCAGTGTTGGCAAACATGAAGCATCCAAATATTGTCCAGTATAAAGAATCATTTGAAGGTGAGATAAATTTTGCAAGAGAGTTCGAAAGAAATCCTAAGACATTCATAACTTTTGGATATTTTCTTTATAAGTAATCTTTTTGTGAATGCATTCTCAGGAAAAATAGAATACCGTTTTTTTAAAAATACATGTGCATATGACTATCAGCCTCGATTCTAGGGTAATACCGATACCACACTGTCCCTGTGTAGTTAAATACTCGCTAACTATTATTGATTGCTTAAAAAGAAGTAATGTAGTAAGTACAAATATTTAGACAAAGCAAGAACAGTAATTTACATATTTTTAAGCTAGATTCCTATAAGTGCTGCCAC
>NW_012151174.1:4355857-4357089 GCF_000956105.1 Propithecus coquereli
CTGGACTTGAAAATATGTTTGGAATGACTTTTCTTCTTTAACTCACAGATGATGCTGTAATGCTAAGATAATGGTTCATTTCTTGTTTTTCTTCAATTTGCTAAAGACATTCTCATTTCCTACAGAAATTTTGAAATGGAAATGGTTATAATGTTTTATAAGGCATTGAAAGGCTCTTTCCCACAAAATTTCATAAGGCATAATTCTCACCTCAGTTTTACCAGAGGCTGTGTTCTGACCTTACTCTTGCAGGTCCAGAATGTGATGTCTGTCATTTAAGGATATTGGATCATTTTTTTGAGGCAAAATAAAATTAAACAAATTTAGTATTGGTAGATGAAAACGTGTATTTATTAATTTACAATGAGAAATATGGTAAACAGTCACAGAAATTTTAAAAGAGTTTCATGACAAGGTCATTTTCTCCTAGAAGGAAATCATACCTGGAAGCCTGCTTGCTATGAATGGAAATAGAAAAGAGCAAGTTGGGTGAATTATATGTTCATTAGTTTCAGACATACAGTGAATTCATGTATGTCTATAGTGAGGGTGCTTTGCCAATGTGCCATACAGATTATTGCTTTTATGACTTTCTTACTTGCTCTCTCTCAATTTCACTTTCTCTTAGTTTTTTTTTTTTAAGCTTTTACTACCTAGCATATTGTACTCCGGCTTCTCCTGAAATTACCACTTTCCTGACATTACTGTTGCTAAACCTACGAATGACCTTAATCAATTATCTTGGTATGGTACAGGTTTAAGTATAATACCAAAGGCAGAAATATAAAGAAAAGATTAATAAATTTATTCATATCCAAATAAACTTTTATGTTTAAATAAAACTAAAAGGCAAATAGGATGTAAGAGAAAAAAAATCATTTATGACAGATAAGGGCTTCGTTACATAAGGAGTTTTTATAAATTAATAAAAAGAAGACTATCCCAGTAGAAAATGGACAAAGAACATGGGTGAATAGTTCAAAAGAGAAGGAGTACAAATGTTTAATAAATGTGGAAGAATTTTTCAAATTCACTGGTGAGCAAAAAAAATTCAAATAAAAATGAAACACCATTTTTCCCATCAAGTGTAATGAGTAGCAACAACAACACAGTAACACAGTGCTCGCTATGTGTCAGGCTCTGTTTTCAGTACATTGCTTAAATTAATCTCAGCAGTTCTGTAAGTATGTACTATAGTTATCCACGTTTTATAGATGAACAAATTGAGGCAC
>NW_012151174.1:4357427-4357881 GCF_000956105.1 Propithecus coquereli
GTTAAATAACTTTGGGAAATATTAATAGTATCTTATTAAGCTTGCATTCTTATTGGAGATTAGTGGAGATAATAAAGTAATGCTACTAATTAATTCATGTGGGAAAAAGTTTGCCTTTCCGTACATGTTAAGTATATCTAGTATTTGGCTCTTCAAAGCATTCTTATAAAATGGAAATGTCACTATTTGGTTTTCTCTTTTTAGGTATAACTAGATTGCATGAGTAAAATTGAGATAAAGTTTATTTTGCTTTCAGTAAAGATGTTAAATATCTTTTTTTTTAAAAGTTAGCAAATTACTAAGGAAGTAGAATTTAAATTAAACATTATAATTGTTATAAAAGACATGCTTTATCTCTTACCTGTTAACTTTTTTTTTAATGTCTAGCATATCTGTAAAGATGCCTTAGAAAAAGAACCATGGAGAAGTATGTTAGACTACAGAAGATTGGAGA
>NW_012151174.1:4368941-4371013 GCF_000956105.1 Propithecus coquereli
ATGTATTTGGATGATCTTTTCACGTCCATCATAAAGAGTCCTGCAGATTCTTAGCTTAATCGCATAGGTTCCTAATTCCAATGAGACATTACAAGTGGTATGTCAAAAGAGGATGTACAGATCATGAGTGACAGGAAGACCACCACGAGGTGTAAGAAATAAGTACTGCTGGAAATAAGGTCACACAGCACAGATAGTAAAAGAAGTGAGAATTGGAAAAACTGTTCTTTGAATTGTGACAGTCTCACTAGTAAGCAGTGGTTCAGTAAACGTTTGAAGTGATACTGGTCATTCTTCCTAACTTGAGAAGAAGGAAAGGGTGGAGTGAATGATTAGAAATGTCCTTCTAGTCCTTTCCACCCGTGAGAAGAGGCACAGAAGTCCCTGTCTCTGTGGACTGAGACATAAAGGTAAAAAGGGCAGTTGTCCCGTCTTCATGTTGATTCACAAATTGTATACAATTCTTTTAAGTAAGTAAAAGAAAGCTTTAAGAGAGTAGAGACTGTGTCCTATTCACTGTTGAGTCCTCATAGTTTATCACAGAATTTATTATTATATTTGTTTAATAAACGATTGAAGCAAGTAGATAAAACAAAGTTGAAAATTAATGGTCAGTTGGAAACTAAGATATCCTGTCTCTGAAATATTGGTAGAAAAACATGATTTTATATATGACATTTAAGAAAATGTGTCTATTGAATGAAATCAAGTGTATCCATCTACATTTTGTTTATATTCCAGAGATGTCTAGGTCAATGTGAACACCGCTGTCCAACAGGGTGGTGTATTCTTGGTGGAGAAGTCATTAGTGATGGAGCTGCCTGTCAACCTGTCGTTGCAGAATCTGTGTGACCCGTGCACCTTGACTTTGTACCCTAGTTGTTTTAAATGTGGTCCTGTTTTTTGTTTAGCTGATGCTGTTTAGTAAAACTTTGAGTACCTTTAATTTAGCTATGCTTTTGATATACCTTTTATTAAATGGAATATAATGTTGTATTTTGTAGAAAATGGCTCTCTCTACATCGTGATGGATTACTGTGAAGGAGGGGATCTGTTTAAACGAATAAATGCTCAGAAAGGCATTTTGTTTCAAGAGGATCAGGTAAGTTAGCATGTAGGAGATGACTTACTCCCTTACTGAGAAATAGTTCAAAGTTTGTTTGCTTATATATGTATTTTAAACTACAAATGCTACTTGTAATTACTAGGGCAGTTTAGTATCATATCCGTTATCTTAGTCAAGTTTCCATCTACTTGGCTCTCACCTTTGTTCAGTTCCCCATCTCACCTCCAGTCTGTAGTAATATATTGTTATTTGTGTAATATATGTTATATCCAGTGTGTGTGTGTGTGCATATATATGTCTGTGGATATAACTTAATTATGCATTATAACTGGTTAATTATTCTAAATCCTGTCAATCTTGCTTACTGCTGCCAGACAATATCTTCCTAAAATGTGGCTTTGCCGGTTAACTCCAGCTCTAAAAGCCTTCCATTGGCAACTACACTATATCTAATTTCTGTTTTGATATCAAGGATCTCTAAAATACGGCACTACCCTGCCTAAGCAGCCTTATTTTTTTCTATTATTCCCTAATCTATACTCCTCTTCATTTATTTTAATGGACGTTTATTGAGCATGTACTTTGTGTTAGGCACTGGGCCACATTTTTGTACATCTCATTCTCCTTCTTGCGTATTTATTCTGATTATTTTATTTTGGTAATACTTTCTCCCCAGCTTTCTATGTTCTACCATTTTTTAAAAAAATTCAAGTCCTAGATTCTTTAAATTTTTCATAATTAATCTTCTGTAATCTTTTCCCTCTTTAAATTCTTAACGCATTTCTTATTATCACCCATTCTTAATATTAATTGCCTACTTTTACGTAGGGGAATGGAGGGGGCACAGTTTTAAGAGTGTTGTATTTGTTGTCTCTTTTAATTCTTATAACCCCATGAATTGGTGTAGTTTTTTCTACGTAATAGATAAGGAATCTAAGAAAGGTTAAGTAACTTGCCCAAAATCACAGTCAGTGTTTGAACCTACTTCTAACTCTGAAGTTTATAA
>NW_012151174.1:4371063-4372425 GCF_000956105.1 Propithecus coquereli
GCTGCCAGAATCTACCTACTTGAAGAAAGCTTTTCTTGGAGGCTAAATTTGGATTGCTTTTGGCTTCAAGTAAGAAAATCTGACCAATTTTAGCTTAAGTAAGGAAGATATTCTCTTTCCTAACAAGAAGTCTTTTTTTTTTTTTTTTAGAAGAAGTCTTAAGATAAGCAAACCTGTAACAGGGCATATATGGCAGCTCAACAGTGTTACCAAAGTCTAGGTTCTTTCTGTCATTCTACTCTGACATCTTTACTATGTAAGTTTTTCAGCCTAATGTTTTTCATCTTGTCCCAAGATGACTCTTGCAACTCTAGGCTCATGTCTGCAAGGCCAAGAGAAGGGAGAAATGGTGGCATCAGCAATCTCTTGTCTTGAGTCTGTTCTTTTAATCAGAAAAGCAAGTGCTTCCTCAGAAGTCACTCTGCAGAGTTCTTCTTAATCTTATTGGCCAAACTGGGTCCGATGACCACCTCTAACTACGGGTGCAAGTAGGAATTAGAACCTTTGCCTATTTTGTGTGTGTTTTTTTTTTAGCTTCTAGAGTGAGAGGTGGAGCAGGGAGAAGGGTGTTAGAATTGGCTGTTGGGTTAGCCAACCAACAGTAGGTGCCTTGCTGAGTGGTTGTGACTCACATCCTCATTACTGTTTTTCTGTTAAACTCTTGATGATGCTCTAACATGTATTGTAGTCTTTTTGCCCTAAGTTCAAACAATTAGGTGACAGTTGTTTTTGTTTTTTGGAAGGTCTTTTCCATTAGTGTGCAGGCCAATTGGTGATAAGGGTAGTAGTGTGTTACACTTTTTTATTCTTAGAATCTTGTGCAAAGTGCCTGGCACACAATTGGTGCTCAGGTGTTTAAATGATTAAAAGAATAAAAAAATGGATTAATGCTTCCCTTGCATAGAAAAGACTTTTCTATTAACCTTACAATTTAAATAAGTATCCCCAAAATAAATAATCATGTCCAGGCAGCAGAAGCATTACATAGCGCACGTACTGCAGCTCAGACAGTTCACATCTGGGATTGCTTCTCCATCCCTGGCTCAGGTCCTGTCTAACTTCCTCCCCACCCCTCTCTCACTCACACCCACAGTTTTTGTTTTTATCTTTTGATGGTTTTGTCTTTTGATACATGCATATGGTACAAAATTAAACTGTTATACAAGACAGTGAAAAATTTCTCTTTTTTTTCCCCCATCTTTGAGCCATGTATGCTCCTTTCTTAGACTGATAACCACTGTCTTGTATTTCCTTCCAGAAATAGTCTAAGCATTAACAAGCATACTGAAACAATAGCATATTGTACGTATTTTTTTTGCTTTTTGTTTCTTATACTACATAAATGGTAACATATATATATAT
>NW_012151174.1:4372475-4374761 GCF_000956105.1 Propithecus coquereli
TCTTTTTCTTGTGACGTGAGGGTTTTATGTCTTGGTTTGAAAGTCCTGGTTCAAAGATTGTAGAAAATTAACATATCTTTGCTTTAATTATTTTATGGTTTAATTTTTTATGTTTAAAAATACCATCCACTTGGAATTATTTTGGTGTTAGGAGTGAGATTAGAAGTCTTTTTACTTCTAAGTGGCCAATTCCAAAGTGAGTGTTTATATAATGAATGTGGGAAGAGAAAAAAAAGATATTTTCTAGTTTTTCAGCCTGATTTTTTTCCTCTTGTGATTTTTATTTATATTTAAAGAAAGCATTATAGAAAAGAAGATACATTTAGAAACAAAGAAGAATCACCCGGCATCATACTATTATAAAATATAAATTATTTCCATTTTTTACTCTCAAAGTTTCTTTCCGTATTTATATTGGTTTATAAGTGATGACTCAGTAGCAGTCTCTTACATTTTAGATTTAGTATGTGCTCTGTAGATATTGTGTGTCAGTTGGCTTAAATATCTATTTAATGTTAGTACAAAATGAAAAGAAATTGTAGCCTAAAAATTTTTTTAAGGATTTAGTTCTCCTCGACCCAAAATTTTCCTGAATTCTTTTAATGGTCAAGGAAAGACTCCAGTGAAATTTAAATTTTAAAAGAAATGACAGATCTGATTTTTCTTCCTAGATTTTAGACTGGTTTGTACAGATATGTTTGGCCCTGAAACATGTACATGATAGAAAAATTCTTCATCGAGACATAAAATCACAGGTATGTTATTCTGTCAGCAATAACTTCTAAATGGATAAGGACACAGAGCCTTCATTGTCTTGAGCCACAGATTTTGAACCTGATTCATTGTGCATCGGATTATGTCTGCTCTCTTTGCTCTTATCCTAGAAATCCTCTTCATCTGCATCCTATGTTAGATCTGCTTATCCTCAAAAATTATTTCCCTCAACTCCCACTCTCTAAAAATTCCAGAACGTTTTTATCACTCCAAAAAGAAACCCTGTACCCATTAGTACTCACTTCCCATTTCCTCTCCGCCTAGACCCTGGCAACCACTAAATCTACTTTCTGTACGTATGGATTTGCCTATGCTGGACATTTTATGTAAATGGAAACCATACAATATGTTCCTTTTGCCCATTTCTAAATTAGGTTGTTTGTCTTTTTGCTGTTGTTGGGTTATAAGAGTTCTTTTTCTTGATGCAAGTCCCTTGTCAGATACATGATTTGCAAATATTTTCTCCCATTCTGTGGGTTGTCTATTTTCTTTATAGTGTTCTTTGATGCACAAAAGTTTTTCATTTTGATGAATTCTAATTTATCTATTTTTATTCTTTTTTGCCTGAGTTTTTAGTGTCATATCTAAGAAACTATTGCCTAACCCAAAGGCATGATGGTTTACTCTTATTTTCCTCTAGGAGTTTTATATTTTAGTTCTTATATTTAGATCTAGAATCCATTTTGAGTTAATTTTTGTGTATGGTTCGAGGTAGGGAACTACATTTATTCTTTTTCATGTGGATATCCAGCCACTCCAGCATTATTTTTCAATTGGATTAATTTTGATAAAAAGTGTTTTTGGCTCACACCTGGACTGTAACAATATTTCTGGTGTTTTTTTTCCCTGTCTTTTACAGAACATATTTTTAACCAAAGATGGAACAGTACAACTTGGAGATTTTGGAATTGCTAGAGTTCTTAATAGGTAACATATCAGTTTTAAACTATATTTTGACATAATGTCTTCAGTGAATCCTTAGTCCATGATGATGTACATGTGATAATTTATAGTACTTTAAATACATTCATATGTCACTTAACAATGAGATACTTTCTGAAAAATGCATCAGTAAGTGATTTCATTGTGCAGAAATCATAGAGTGTACTTAGTGTACTTACACAAATCTATACGGTAGAGCCTACTACATGCCTAGGCTGTACGATACAGCCTATTGCTCCTAGACTACAAACGTGTACTGCATGTTACTATAGTAAATACTATAAACAATTGTAATACATTGGTAAGCATTCGTATATCTAAACATATCTAAATATAGAAAAAATAGAGTAAAAATATGGTATAGAAGATAGAAAATGATATACCTGTATAGGGCACTTGCCATGAATGGAGCTTACAGGATTGGAAGTTGCTCTGGGTGAATCAAGTGATGTGCGAATGTGAAGGACATTAGTATACGCTACTGTGGACTGTATAAATATTGTACACTTAGGCTACACTGAATTTATTAAAAAATAAAGTAATTGCATTATGACATTATGACAGCCATGA
>NW_012151174.1:4376216-4378401 GCF_000956105.1 Propithecus coquereli
TAAATTTCTCATCTTTACTGAAGTGTAAATTGATTTTCCCTTAATATATATGCTTATGTGATATATTTATTGTATATTATATTTCATACTTTTTTCCAGAAAATTATTTCTGATTTCTAATTTTGCTCTTTTCTTAATGTTAAATTCATTTACATGGTTTTGATATTTTAGCTTAACAAATTTTATTAGTTTCATTTTAGCAAATTCTCTCAAAACACCCAAGTTATTTAAGTTTGGAATTACAGTTATTTAAAGAACTTCCAACAGGCTCATTGAAGGATTTTATCAATTTAAATACTCAATTCTTTAGGGTATTTAAAATGTTTACTTTGGAGACTTTTTTGAAATAGCGTTTAACATACCAAAAAGGAAGAGTTCTTGTCCTAAATAGGTTTTAAAAAAAAAAAAAAGGATTTTTGAAATGGAAAGTAATAAAGATGTTTCCCCCACTGATTAAACAGCAGTGTATTTTAATTATATACAATTTCAGAAAATACATAAAAAATATAAAGAAGTGAATAAATATCACAAGCAATTCTTTCTTTTTATCACTCCAAAAAGAAACCCTGTACCCATTAGTACTCACTTCCCAAACTGTAATTCAGACAAGCATGTGGTAATTGCTGTATGGTGCTTGGTTGTGCTGACACAACCTAACATTTGAATTTTGAGCAAGAGAATGCCATTTTCCAAACATTATTTTACAAATATTAATATGAAATAAATGTGTACAATGAAATAAAAAGGAGAGATTAGAAGCAGGGTTACAATTTAAAGGACTTCCCTCTCCTTCAGTCCTCACCCCATACAATCAAACCCTAATGTAGTAAGAGTCTGAACTTGGGTGGACAGAGGGAATGGCAATACAGCCTTTATACTCTTTTTTGTCCAAGCTGTGCCTTCCTCCTCTGTTTTGCTTATATATTCCATCAAAGCTGAGCTCAGGAATCACTTCTCCTGTCCAGCCTTATTTTATCACCTCCAGGATGAGTTGATTCTCCTCTCTCTTTCTTCAACACTCAGAGCATTTCCTCTCTGTAATTACTGGTTTACTTACCCATCTCCCTCGATAGTCTTTGATAGCTGACAATGGCCTGTGCACCAAATTCAGCCCACTATCTCTGTAAATAAAGTTTTATTAGAACACAGCTAAACTTATTTGTTTGGATATAATCTACGGCTGTTTTGTGCTACAGTAGAAGAGACAGAGACTTGCAAAGCTTAAACTATTTACTGTCTGACCATTTACAGAATAAATTTGCTGACCCCTGGTCTATGAGCTCTTTTATTAACTTTTTTTTGCCAGTGCCTGCACATATCTAGTACATTGTCGGTGCTAAATAAATTTTATCGCGTTAAAAAGAAGTACAGATATAGGAAATATGGTAATGAAAGAACCCTGTCTGTGAAATGAGGCATGGGTGATTTTTACTGGTAGTCTTCATAATAGTAAGACTCAAGTGAGCTTAATTTTCATCTCCTTTTTGTACTTTTTCCTGACTCTTCCCTGGTTAAATTAATTGCTCTCTTGTCACACATATATCTGTTATAAAACTTATGCATTTATTATAGGTATTTGTTTATGAATGTATTTCCACCACTATATGAACCCCTGAAAGTCAGAGAACCGTATTTCATTTTTCTACTTAAAACGCCTTGTGTGAATATGGAAAGGAACTTAAAATTTTATGCAGTCTTCTACGTATCTATAGAAGTGAACTGAGAAGTCTTTTTTTTTAAAGAAAATTATTTTAAAAATTAATTTTAGATTATTTTAAATGTAATATTCTTTTTCTAAAAAACTACTGAACAGATAGAGTAAAAAGTAAAGCTGTTCTCTTTATTCCGTCTTCTGCAAATCCACGTCCCTGAGGTAAACAGTATGAACTGCTGGCTGTCCTTCTCTGTGCTTCCTTTCTTCATCTTTCCTTCCTGCACACAAACACGATTATATAGAGTTGATAGTTTGTATATGTAGGTATATTTGTGTATGTGTTTTTTGGCCTTTTTTCCTCCGTAATTTGCCTTTTCAGTCGATTGTGCATTTCTTATTTTGGCTGCCAGTATTTTTCTCAGTGATTTGGAAGAACTTTTGCATATTTGAGAATTAGCAATCTACCAATTATGCCGCAGATATTTTCTCAAATTATTATTAAACTTGATTATATATTTTGCCATGCAGATG
>NW_012151174.1:4378451-4379695 GCF_000956105.1 Propithecus coquereli
CCCGCCTCGGCTTCCTAGAGAGCTAGGATTACAGGCGTGAGCCACCGCGCCCGGCCAGTTATATTAGTTTTAATAGCTGCACTATGTTTCATTCCAGCAAAGCCTTGTGCTTTTCTGTTTCTTTTTCTCTTTTATCCTTATACCCTATTTCTTTTTTTTAAAATTATTATTTTTATTGACTTATGTGGTACATGTGTAGATTTGTTACATGGATATTTTGTGTGGTGGTGAAATCTGGGCTTTTTGTGTAACCCTCACCTCATCAGTGTACATAGTGCCCATTAGGTCATTTCTTATCCCACACCACCCTCCCACACTTGCAGGTCCTCAGTGTCTCTCATTCCACTCTCTATGTCCATGTCACTCATTACGTAGCTTCCAGTTGTAAGTGAGAACTTGCTGTGTTTGACTTTCTGTTCCTGAGTTATTTCACTTAAGATGATGGCCTTCAGTTCTGTCTATGTTGCACAAGACATGATTTCACTGTTTTTGTGCTGAGTAGTATTCCATGGTGTATATATACCTCATTTTCTTTATCTAGTCATTGGTCGATGGACACTTAGGTTGATACCACCCTCCTCTCATCTCCATAGGCAGCTGTTGCAATGTGTTTGTGTATATCTCTTATGTATTTGTTTTGTATACGTGTATTTTTAGATGCATATATGTTGTGTTATGTCTCATTCAATTTTACTTTTCCTTGAGTATTATGTTTCTGATCCATCTGTTTTGCTATGTGTATGTCAGTTGCTTCTAACTGTTATATGTTGGTCCATGGTATTCATCCTAGTCTACACTTGTTTTCACTGCATCATGCACCCTTCTTACGGTACTCTGAATAATTGCACATTAGAGTGATTTGCCCCACTAGATTGTAATTTCTGTAGAGCAGAGATCACAGTTTTTACTTAATGTCATCTCAGGATACTTAGGAAAGTATGTCTGTGGTAGGCACCAAGTTGCTACAGCTTATCAGTTGATTGATAATACTGTAAGATGGGGACTTTTAGGTTCTTGGCAGTAACTTGAAAATATGGAAAGGTGAGATCTTGAGTTATATTTTAATTAAGCACTCTTTAAGGTGAAGTCATACTTCTCGAGCTTTATTTACCTCCTGTTTCCACAATTAAGCCCACTAGAAAGAGCACAGAACTTAGAGTAAGAAGACATGGGTTTGAGTCATTGCTCTGCTTATCAGCGTAGTAATTGTTATATTAACAAGGTTCCCAGGCCGGGCGCGGTGG
>NW_012151174.1:4381322-4383665 GCF_000956105.1 Propithecus coquereli
TTTTGAGACAGAGTCTCACTCTGTTGCCTTAGGTGGAGTACAGTGGCATCATTATAGCTCACTGCAACCTCAAACTCCTGGACTCAAGTGATCTTCCTCCCTCAGCCTCCCAGAGTGCCAGAATTATAGGTGTGAGCTACGACACCCAGCGTAAGGCCAGAGAATTGATTTCTGTCTAGAAGTTTTCATAAGGAATCTTGGATTGGATTTTTAAAAACTCTATTATTTGATCTTCTATCCCAACCAAGCCCAATACATTTTCCACCAGATTTCACCTGTAGTATGTATAAATTTTGTTAAATTTTTTTTTTCTTTTTGAGGGTCTTCAAATTTGCCAGGGTCCCTGGTTGCTAGGAAGTGACTTTACCACGTTGGGACCCTGTAAGTCAGGTACCAAGCCAGTTTTCTGGCAGTGCTATATAGGGATTGGTTGCACATATGTTTCTTGGCTTATCATAGCTGATTAAGTGATAATCATCTCAAATAAGACACTAGAGGTATGGCCTTGGTTACACAATTGATTGGTCCACTATATCCCGCTAACAAGGATTATAGATTCTTATTGAACTCGTGAACATTACAATATTGCCCTGAAAAGTAAAATTATTTATTTCTGAATTCTGAGTAGCTCAGTAAGAATCAAATATCATTTTAAGTCTACAAAAGCATAATCTATTAAAATTGAGAATTAGAGATAGCTTAAGAAGACAGAAAAAGGACTTCCTCATATATTGATTAAACGTAGAACATTGTAAATAATACCAATAATATTCCAAACAACCACAATTAAATTTCATTTAACTCATTTCATTCATTTCTAGGAATTCTTATTCGGCTGGATCTTGGGTCTGCATTCATGATGTATGTCAGCTTCCAATCGGAAAAAAGTCTTAGAAATTCTGACTCAGTCCCTTGTTCAGTCTAAGCAGTGTCAGCTCAGAAAGAAGCCTGTGCCCAAGACTCTGTTTTCTGAACTCTCCGTAGTTCGGCGTTCCTAGTATAGTCCTTGCCAGGAGCTTTCTAGCAAGCCTCAAGAAACTGAAAGGCTGTGGTTAATTTATTATAGTAACCAATAATAGAATGGGAGCTAATGAATGTGCTCATGGACATAGAGTGTGGAATGATAGACATTGGAGACTGGAAAGGGTGGGGGGTGGGTGATGAGAAATTACTTAATAGGTACATGTGCATTATTTGGGTGATGGATACACTGATAGCCCATACTTCACTACTATGCAATATGTTCACGTAGCAAAACTGTACTTATACCCCTTAAATTTATACAAAAAAAATTTCTCTTGGAGTAGTATGCATAGTATTTGGTAAGGGCTTGATGAATGTTTTTCCTGAGAATAAAAATGGAGAACAAAGTCATTGACAAATCTCCAGGACCTTTTTATAAAGTTTGCATTTTCTGAAATATTTATCTTAATAACATTTTATTTCTATAAACTTAACCTAGGAAAGGCTGAGCATTTTTTTTATCTGACAAGTCTCAGGCAGCTCTTTTTTAATTAATTAATTAATTAGAGACAGGGTCTTGCTCTGTCCTCCAGGCTAGTCTCAAACTCCTGTCCTCCTGTCCTCCTGTCCTCCTGCCTTGGCCTCCCGGGATGCTAGTATTATAGGCTTGAGCTTCCACACCCAGCCTTCAGGCAGCTCTTATAACAGCGTTGGGCTAATAGCTATAGTGAGAAGTATCCTGAAATTTTTATTTCATTTTATTCTTAAATTTATGATCTGATCTTGGAAAGGCACAATCGAAAGAGTTGTCAGAGATTTGGTCACTAGGTTAAAATAGGATCATGGGTGTTGAAAAACAATATTTGGTTATCTATTTAATGAAAGTGACAAAATATTTTACAATAAATACAGATGAAGGTTATAAGGATAACCTTCATAGGTGAGGAACCTCCTCATAGGTGAGGAACCTTTATTCAAAAAAAATAATCACTAGCCGATGTGATGGCACACGCCTGTAGTCTCAAGCTGTTCAGGAGGCTGAGGCAGGAGGATTGCTGGGGCCAGAGCCCAGGTGTTGGAGGTTGCAGTGAGCTATGATGACGCCACTGCACTTCAGCCTGGGTGACAGAGCGAGACCCAGTCTCAAACAAACAAACACAAAAGTCAAATTATACGATTAGTACAAAGCGTAGAAAGTTGTTCTGGTGGACATGAAACATCTACTCTGAGCAAATTACAGAGAGGATAAATAGTAAGTGAGCTTTCTTAACCTCTTGTTAGGAGCTCCAAGGTTAATTTCCTGTTCTAATGGAGAGAAAGCCAAGTTCAAGCTTTTCCATTAATATAATATTTGGCAGTAAAAATTTCTCAAGATTTTTT
>NW_012151174.1:4399107-4404256 GCF_000956105.1 Propithecus coquereli
AGGAAAAGAACTGTTAATGTTTCTTATTGCTGATATTCCTGGTTTCAGTTTGTATATGTTTCACATATGTTGATTTATATTCTGGATTTTAGTTTGAAGCTGGCAGCATGAAAAACCTGGTGCTGAAGATAATATCTGGATCTTTCCCACCGGTGTCTTTGCATTATTCCTATGATCTCCGCAGTTTGCTCTCTCAGTTATTTAAGAGAAATCCTAGGGATAGACCATCAGTCAACTCCATATTGGAGAAAGGTTTTATAGCCAAACGCATTGAAAAGTTTCTCTCCCCTCAGGTATGTTGTTTTCCGTTACAATTAGACAGTAGGGTACGTTGCTTACCTAGGACATGCCCTCTGTTTTTAAGGAGAGTACATCAGAACGTTGGGGAATGGTGTGCCCTTGTCAGACAACACTGGCATTGCCTTCTTTCCATTCTTACGTGACTTTTTCTTCCTGTTTTCTTTCCAGTTGTGCATCATCTCTGTGTTCTTTGGATTTCTCTTTTTGTTTGTTTGTTTGTTGTTTTTTTTTTTTTTGAGACAGAGTCTCACTCTGTTGCCCGAGGTAGAGTACAGTGGCATCATCATAGCTCACTGCAATCTCAAACTCCTGGGCTCAAGCCATCCTCCTGCCTCAGCCTCCCAAGTAGCTGGGACTACAGTCACATGCTACCACACAGCTAATTTTTCTGTATTTGGTAGAAATGGGGTCTCTTGCTCAAGGCTGGTCTTGAACTCCTGACCTCAAGTGATTCTCCCGCCTCAGCTTCCCAGAGTGCTAGGATTACAGGTGTGAGCCACTATACCCAGCGTTCTTTGGATTTCTGACTGTAAAATTATTAAACCTTTCTGTGCTTCACTTTCCTCACCTGTGAGCAATGGGATTGTAAATGTATACGTATCCTAAGGTTGTTATGAGAATTAAATGATAACACACATATAGTGCTTAATGTCTAGTATTAGACATTAGTGCTCAAAATATTCACTATTAAATGTTATCAACATCAATTTATTATGCTAATATAAATGTGTTATCAACATAATTTATATAATTGTATTCTATTTGATAGGAAATGACTGGAAATCATTTTTGTGTATGTATACTGGATTGTTGACTCATGATTTTTCCTCTACTGCTCACATATAGGTGCATAATAAATATTGAGTTGAATTAAATTTTAACCTGACAGAATTTATAAAACAATCTATATCAAATCAATTGGTATAGGTTATTTATAAAAATGTGATCACCTGAAGTTGGAATTATTTTACTTCTCATGTTTAAGTGTGGCCTTTGTTTATTTGAATAATCACTATTAAACTCTTTTGTAAATGAGATATCTGGCAAAATCATAGTTTTATTACTTTTATGTGCTTGTGGGAGGAGAAGTAAGTATCATTTATCCTTCTGGCTTAATTCATGTGAACAAAAACTCTTCAGAAAACAGAGATGTGGATTTAACTATTACTACCAGGAGAATGTGTCAGTAAGCAAGAAAGCCAATTGAAATTTGAAGGTCACAGGCTGCTTGTATAGGACATAACAACAACCTCTGAAACGTGGGTGTCTTACAAGATGCCTTTGTTATAAATAACGTTTGTGAGGACAGTTTTGTGATGCAGTTTACTGTTGTTTTTTTGGCAGCTACTAGAGAAGAAACAATGACTTCCTTTAGTCTTGCTGAGTTTCTTTCGCCCATACCAGCAGTTAGGACATTCAGTCTCAAGGGGGAAGTACTGGAATTCAGTTAGCCGGCAATGAAAGAGAAAATACTATAGCCTGAAATGCACAACACTTGTAATAGGGAAAGAAAAGGGGGTGGATGATGGTTATTAACAAATGGAGTATTTGACATTACATGTTTAGTATATGCATAGACCCTTCTTGTTGCTATTTAAGTACCACTTAGATTTCATTCTTCATGGGAACCTTTATTTTTTGTTCTTCAGTTTTATTTTCTACTCTGTGTGACTTGTTCAGTATTCAAGTGAGAAGGTTTATGATGCTTTTTTAACGGTATAACTTTGAGATAATTTGTGAGCTTTACCACAACATAGGCACTATTATTTCCAGTATCACTATAATGCTTGACACAGTTTTTATTTTTAATACCTAAATTCTCTCAGTGCTGTCGCCTAAGGTCGATAGGGTGTAGTTTTCAGTCTTGCACACCCTGGCAACTTCTTCCTAGCTGTGGCTTGACAAATCGTGGATAAGTTCTGATTCATTAGGAATATAGGTGCTGTCCAATAATAGAGCAACACTCTGATGATCAAAATGTTCCATATCTGCATTGCCCAGTATTGTAGCCACTAGCCACATGTGGTTAGTGGGCACTCGACATGTGGCTGGTGTGACCGAGGAGCCGAATTTCTATATATGTTATTTATTTTGAATTTTAATTCAGATAGCCATGTATATGAGTAGTGGCGACTATGTTGGACAGCACAGAACAGAGATTTCAGGATCTTCTTGGATGCTACATGCCCCATCTCTCAGTTCATATGAGCATTAACACAGGCGAAAAGAAAGATTCATACTTAAATAGTAGAAGAAAGTGTTCAGTTTTAGGACAAGCTGAAGATCGTAAGCACCTCTTTTCTTCCAAGAAAAAGAAATGGAAGAAATGCATGTGTTCGGAAGAGAAAACACATTCACGTGGTTGCTCTGAGCTGCCTTTGAGCCAGACTTCCACTTACATACGAGGTGCATCCTTTAGTGCAGCGGCTCTCAAACTTTAGCACACATCACAATCTCCTAGAGGCATCACTGGGTTCCACCACCGCAGTCTCTGTTTCAGTAATTCTGAGGTGGAGCCTGACAGTTCGCATATGTAATAAGTTCTAGGTGATGCTGATGCTGCTGGTATGAGACTTTCGAGAACTACTGCGGTAGGAGTCTCCTTAATGGGAAAGAAAACCATCTCAGGGCATGGATTTTTGCCTATTGGAGTGTCTGGTCCACTGTTACTGTAGGAATATTCTCCCACCAGGCTTTAGTTTTTTTGCAAAAAGAGAAAACCCACTTGCCTTTTTTTCCCACCCAGTAAGGAAAAAGCAAGCTTAATCTAAGTTAACTCTTTGTTGGTATCATGGTTTTGCACTTAGGGACAAAAATAGAGTAAGGAGAGAAAGTTACTTGCAGGAAATGTAAATGATTTTTGCTTCTCAAAGTATGTTTACAAATGCTGGAGAATAAGTAATGGAGTGTTTATAGTAATACTAAAAATAGAAATTTGTTATATAAGGATATTCAAGTATTTATCCAATAGCATGTTTACAGTTGTGAGTGTGAACTCATTGGAGATGCCGAGAGGATTCAGAGTAAAGTTAAAACAACTGAGAGAGTTACTCTGAGAGAGCTTCTTTTGATAATGAAGTTATTCTTCAGTAGTTTTGAAGTAAAGGAGGGATATGGATGCACACAGAATATAAAGGTTATTCCAGATAGGTAGTTGTGGTAAATTGCTGAGATATGAAACAGGCAAGTAGTGTATGGGGCCTGCATGGTCCATTAAATTAATTTAAGAAGCAAGCATGTCTAGGGAAGTAATGTAATTAAATTGGTAAGATTGGGAGTCAGCATGAGAAAGATTTGCTGAATGGATTACTTGGTTTTAATTAGTACAGTTTATTTGACAGCATAATTATGACTGAAAAAGGAAAAAAATATTCTGATTAGTGGGTAGGTTTTTTTATTTTGGAAATTTAACATCTTTTCTAACTTTTTTTTTTCTTTTAATCTAAGCTTATTGCAGAAGAATTTTGTCCAAAAACGTTTTCAAAGTTTGGAGCACAGCCTATACCAGGTAAATGAAATCTAATATGAGGCCTTTCACCTGTTTGCAATCATCAGGTCTAATTATACTGGAAATATATGTAGATATAATAAGTTGGGATAATTATAGGATAAATTTAATCCAGAGGAAATGCATCTTAGAATTATGTATCATATATGGCAATATACAACACTTTCTGATAAATTAGTAACAAAATTTTTATTCTTTATCCATCTTATTTAAAAGAAATCTGGCTTGAAATCTTATATCTTTATTAGCTGATATTTTGAGAACGTTGTTATGGAATTAGAAAATGTCCAAATTGGTTGTAAATCTTTATAGAATATTTTTCTTTGAGAAATATATCATATTCTAAAATTTTACAAATTAAATCAATGTGGAGTCAAGCACTTTACCAAGGACATGTTTTCTTTGAAATAATGTGACCAGTGGCACTAGAATATTTGGAGATGTGGTTATATACTATGTGTATGTATACACATGTATCTGTGTCAGAGAGAAATTATTTTTTTTGAACAAAATGATTTGAGAATGGATTTCAAAATCAGTGGAAGTTACTTAATATGTGAAGAGTGTATTGTTTTTCAAACATAATGCCTTGCGTGTTCTACTCCATTTTGAATTTGAGTAAATTAGTAAAAATAAACACCATATCATAAAAATGAATCCATCTAAACTGGAAGTGGTATGGCAGTGTTTTCTCAGGAAGGCAAACTGCACTAAGCCCTTCTTGCAGACCTTAGACTTATCTCCTGTGCAGACGCCATTAGTCCATGAGAAATCAACTCGCTGTAAACAAACTTCACAAGAGACTGCAGAATCAGCGAGATCTCTCCAGACAGTCCAGCTTTTTAAGAAGTCAAATCATAATCAAAAGCCTCTTTGTTGCAGAAGCCAGAAACACCCAGCGTCAGCATGTTCTTTCCATGTGGATAAATCTACATAGGAATTAGAAAGTTATTTGTGGTAAGAGGAATTGGACGAATGAAATGTTTAATAGCATGGAGCAAAAATAGAAGTGGAATTGCTGGTGGGTCTGTAATTATTTTGTGGCCTCCAGCTCCCCACATTAAACTTCGTACTACAGGTAGCCTTGTCTGAGCTTGAGAAAAGCTCAAAAGTCAGATGAGTAATTCTCCCTCTTCTCTGTAAAGTGGATGGGAACTATTCACATCTGTCTCTTAGGAATCTTCATTTTTATGCTTTTGTGCCTCTCGTCCCTTTTCTGGCATACACAGTATTTCGTTGGTTATATTAATACCTTTAGCCAGGTGACAGTATTGCTACTTTGTATATATGAGTGCTATGTTGAATATATTATATGTATATTATATATAGAATATGTATTCA
>NW_012151174.1:4405316-4417727 GCF_000956105.1 Propithecus coquereli
TAATGATTGTTTTAAGGTATTTGTTCTTCAGGGAGTCTGTAGGGATGGATATCATTCAGACTATGCATGAAGGAAAATAATTATGTACAGTGATGTAATTCATGTTTACAGTTGCTCTTGATTGTCTTCTGATTTTGAAAGTAATTTCTAAAATGTGAATTTTTAAAATTTATTTTTTAACAGCTTTATTGATGTATAATTCACATATCATACAATTTCCCATTTAGAGTATACAATTCAATGTTTTTTTAATATATTCACAGAAATGTGCAAGCATCACCCACAGTCAATTTTAGGGCTGTTCTTTTTTTAATGTGAGAAACTTCAACATCTTAGAGGAGTTTTGCTTTTTGCTTCTTTCAAAAAGTAGCTTTAGTGTAAAATAGTTAAGGTATTGTTAAATGCTAAGGAATGAGTAAGATATTTGATGAGAAGTTTCAAATGTTGTTAATGACTGTGAAAATGAAAAAGGACTATCTTGAAGAATTTTGAAATTAAAGATTTAATATGAAGAACTGCTAGAAAAAATGCTTTCTGTCTTTTCATGTAGCTAAAAGACCAGCTTCAGGACAAAGCTTGGTTTCTGTTGCACCTACTCAGAAAATTACAAAACCTGCTGCTAAATACGGAGTACCTTTAACTTATAAGAAATACGGAGATAAAAAATTACATGAAAAGAAACCACTCCAAAAACATAAACAGGTATGATCACGTTACAAACTATTAGTAACAAATTCATTTGACCTTATTTTATTGCAGCTCAATTCAGTTAATCCTGATATTCTTGGGATTGTTTTTATTAAGTTACAAAGGGACGTTGCCATTCTCTACTTCACCAGTCTTCTGTTAATAAAACTAAGACAACTTACAGAAGTCACGCAGAAACGTTAAGTAGTATTGGTGCAATAGAAGAAAGCAACATTATAAATGAAGTCACTTTTGAACAACCTAAGCAGAACCATTTGTTTTTGAGCATTCAAGAAGTAAATTACCTATGACACACTTGATACATCTGGGAAAATTTTGTATTTGAAAATTCACAATCAAATAAGTATATCAAAATCATGTGGCTGGAAGTAATGTGATCATGTAGTTACTCTGTCATATTTCAGATGGAAAAATTAAGGCCTATAGCATTTAAGTTACATGCCCAAGAACACAGTGTCAGTTGCAGGAATTTGACATTTTCTTTACGTTAATAGCTGCATTCTTTGGTATATGGGACTTGTTTGGGATTACGTGTATACACACATATATGTATGTGCACACATGCTTAGATGCATAGGTAAAAACACTGCTATAAGATAAATTTCATAGTAGAAATGATCACTGACTTAGTTTAATATCTGTCAGTTCAAAATGATTACTGTAAATCGTCTTCAAATAAGTTATTTAAATTAGCATCAAGTTAAGAGACAATAAACCATGTGATTATTTAAACAGGGAAAATTTAATGTAAATAATCATTTTTAGGGAATTAGCCTTCAAGAGGTAAAGAGAACTCTAAAGAAGGAAGAGCAGATACAGGGAGCAGCTGCTACTCTTAGTGCTAAGGCAGACTACCCAAGGAAGGAAACAAATTTTTGAAGATTCCCCCAACTCCATCCTTAAGGCTGAGCTTCAGCCTCGTCGGGTAGGGTATGGCAGTCGTCCACTGGATGGCACCACAGCCTGGGGCAGGCACACAGGAAGCGATCCACTGTGGAGCTGACGAACCTCCCTGGGTGTCAGTAAAATGCACTGGGAAGCCTGCTGGGGCGCCCTGGTACTAGCCCTGGTCCTGCTGTCTTTGGCAAGCAGGGTGGGGAGCTGGCAGGGGCACCAGCCAAGCTGTGTGGGAGGCTGTCCTTGGGAACGCTGGGGAAACTCACAGGGAGTGAGGGCTGAATTCTCCTGGAAGCTGCCCGCAAGGGTAAGTACCACTGTGTGTCCCGCTTGCTGCAGTAACAGGAAGAAAGGAGGCACCAATCAGGAAGAGAAGCCCCTTTCCTTTGCGGTGACCCTCCCGTATCAATACTGACGAAGCTCAGCATTGTGCTAGCGAGCGAAGAAGAAATGTTGGCAGTGGCCGGCCCCAGTGTCACAAGCAGGACAATGGAGAGTGGATTTGGGGCTGAGGGGCAATAAGATAACTGGCATGTTGGTTTTATCCTTTTTTTAAAAAATTATATTTTTTCAAACCTAAGTCGATTAATTCTATCATATCTGTTCTCTCTCTTTACTTCAATTGTCACAAGAAGCCTAGGACTCCAGGCTTTCCCTCATTACCTCATAGTCTCTCATCTCGGTAAGACTGGTCATGCCCTAATCTGCACCTTCAGCCCTTCTGCATGGTTACTTGAACTCTTCTACAAAGCCCCTTTGTGGTATGTCATCAGCAAAATCCCCTGTATCTTGAAACTTCTAAAGATGTCTTCACTTTTTTTGCTTTAAAAACCAGCTTGTCCCTGAACACACTGTTCTGCAGCTCTCTTACACGGTGGCTGTTTTCTCTCTAATCCCTAGTACTGCTGGGTCTAGCGGTGGAATGCAGGAGGTGTTTTCCTTGTTGCCAGACTCTCCCTAACCCTCCCTCCCAGCTCCCCAGCTTTGATGCTTTCGCTACCGCACTGTTTTACCTGCTGTCCCTCTGTGTTAGGTCATCTGAAGACCCGCGTTTTTTGAAGGGTTTAACACCCGCCTCACTGTCACTCTTCCCAGTGCTGTCATAATTCTTGGTGATTTTAGATGCAGAAGATGATACTTCCCTTAGCACATGGTCTTTTATTTTCTTGATCGTTCTCTTTCAATAATATTGTCTCTAACCTGACCTTTGAACTCTCACCTATAGTCATGCCATTAAATTTGTCATTATCAATAATAGTAACTCTTTCTTAGTCTCATTTATGAGCATCCCACTTCCTGACCAATACTTCTGTGTTTCTAGCTCATTCATCGAGGAGTCTGCCTCCAAAACATCTTTGTGCCATATGGATCCATGGATTCTAATAGTTTTTTTCATTGTCTTTCTCCTTATTTTTATTTTCCTTACCTGGCTTAAATTCCATATTCTCTTATTATACTAATTTCTAAAATCTCAACTCTCTTGCCCCTCTCTTCCATTATTATAAATCACCTGGCAAAAGCTCTCTACCTCCTTGTGCCTGAATCTGGGCAGTGAAATACAGCTGAAGAAAACATGTGGCTCTTCTAACTGGTCTAACTTTAAATTTATAACCAAAAATGTCAAATTAGCACCGTCTGGCCACCCTATTATATTTCCTCAGTGTATTTACTCTCCCACTTCCTGCAGGATTATTTACCTTCTTACTCTTCGCGAGTACTAACGTGCTTCCTACTCCACTGAGAAAGTAGAAGCAATTGGAAGAGAACTTTCCCACCCTGTCACTGTCCCTTCTGCCAGTCAGTCCTACCTATCTGCCAGTGCTCTGCCTTTCTTCCTTTTACTTCGGGTAGCTGTCTCGGTTCCCATCCAGAGTCAACACTACCATTCGTTTACTGTTACTCTTTTTTGCCTACTAAAGGACTTTGTGCTCTCTTCGGTGTAATACGTCTTTTCCTCTCTGCTGAATCATTTCTGTTAGCAAACAAATATCCTATATCTTAAGTCTTTTTAAAAAGAACCTTCCTTTATTGCCTTCCAGCTACTTCACTATATCCCTGCTCCCTTTAACAGAACTTTCCCAAAGCATTGTCTATAGCGTCTCCAGTTCCCCTCCAGTCATTTTCTCTTGAAACCACTCACTGAAGGCTTTCTTTGTCCCGGCTGTTATGAAACAGTTCTTTTAAGGCCATCAGTGACCTCCATATTATTAAATCCAGGGCTCACTTTTGTTATTCCTTGAGCTCAGCTTTTGACTGACTTGATGACCACCTCCTTCTTTAAATGTTTTCTTCACTTGAGTCTTAGGTGTTAGCTCCTTCTCGTGTTTCCTCTACCTCATTGACTGCTTCTTCTCAGCCTCTTTTGCAGGTTCCTCCTCATATCCCTGACCTCTAAATGCTGAAGTCCTCAAGATCTCAATCCTTGGATATCTTCCCTTTTGCACCCGCACTCACTTTCTAGTTGTCGATATCTACAGGCTGACTCCCGAATTTATAAAATATCTCCAGCTTGGACTCCTTTCCTGAACTTCAGACTCATTATTCGTCTTAACATCTAATGATTTCCAATAGGCATCTCAAACTTAACATGTAAAACCAAACTCCTGATTCCCTCCTCTCCCCAGATCCATCTTCCTTATTTCAGTAAATGGCAACTCTGTCCTTCCTTTGATTCTCATCAAAAACTTTTGGAGTCATTGCTGACTACTCTTTCAACATCACCTCCTGTCAACCCTGCCTTCAAAATGTATTTAGTCTGATGGCTTCTCGTTATTTTTACCATCACATCAGTCCTAACCACTTTCTTTTTTCACCGGGGTTATGATAACTAGTCTTCTGACTAGTCTCACTGCTTTCAGATTTACCATCTTCATTCTATTCTCACCTGAGCAGCCTGAATGTTCCTTTTATCATGAAGGTCAGGTCATTGCACTCTCTTGCTTAAACCTTAGCGTGGCTTTTCATCTCCCTCAAGTGAAAGCCAGAGTCCTTGCCGTGGCCTGCGGAGCCCTCAGACAGCCTCGCCACCTTTCCAAGCCTCGTTTTCTGCCCCCCTCTTGCTAGTCCCAGTCCAGCCATGCCAAACCTCATCACCTTAAACATGCCAGGTATTTAACACTTACCTGCAAAAACGGGTTTGTATTTGCCATTCTCTTTTCTTTCATGTCTGTGTTCCAAACTTACTGTATTAATAGAGCCTTTCTTGACCACCCTCTATCAAATAACAGCCATCCCTCCACTCCACCTCCACATCTCTTGTCTGCTTTGTTCTGCTTTGTTGTTCTCTACAACATTATCACTGTCTATTTTTGATTTATTTGTTTATTGCCATTGTCCTTCATTACCGTGTATAAGCTCCATGAGGGGGGGAGGTTTATTATTGCTGCTCACTGGTTCCTGGCAAATAGTTCCTGGCAATAGTAGGTGCTCAGTAAGTATTTACTAAATAAGTGAATGAGTGGTTACTTAGCCTTTGTCAAGTTACTCATAAGTGTTACTTCTTTAAAAATAACAATCAAAAATTTTAGTGAAACTCAGTTTATAAAAACCATTTTGTCATTGTTTTAGCAAAGTGGTAACTATTAAAAAACAAAGCCTAGAGAGAAATAAATGGTAATGGTCAACTGTCTTTCTTGAGCACACTGGAGTGTATCTTTATTCTATAAGGTCAACAGTAAGAAAAGCGTAGGTTTAGTAACTATTTCCTTTAGTTAGAAAGACAAATAGTCTAAGGTTGTCATCAATAGTAGTGCTAAAGACATTAAAAATTAATACAGTTCCTTTACTTCCTCTTGTAACCTAGAAACTCAAATCTGAGGCTGTTAGAGCCAGGCTCGTTGACATTAAAAAATTGTATAAAGTATGTTCATGCAAAAACATTTAGGGGCAAAGTACTACCCTCCCAATTAGATGGCTTACTATACTCATGGTTGTGTATTGAAGACCTTCCAAGATTCGAATCTGCATTCATTGCCCCAGTCTCCTATGATGCTCCTAGATTCTGAGTCTTAGCCAAATTGGACTTCTTACTAGTTACTAACTATACTTTGTGTGTACTTTTGTCTTTTTTGACTTTGTTCATTTTGTACCCCTTCATCCTTTTTGAGTGTTCTTTTGTCTCTTCTGTGTAGGTACAAGTCACATTGATACTGTACTCTTCTGTAAGCCATTGGAAGGTACAAAATGAGTAACATACTCCTTCTGCCCTCAAATATTATAATCTAACTAGGGAGATGAAGGCTTGAAAAAAAGGCAACAGGAACAAGTTGTGTGATGAGTGTTCACATTACTAGCTTGTAGATTAACAAATAGAATGAATGTTGAATCATTGCCTGGGGCACTGTTGCACTGACAGCGTGGCATGGGCACTCAGAGCTCCCCGCTGGTCTAAGGGAGGTGGGAAACACCTCACATACCTTTTGTTCCACAAGTCCTTTCTTGTTTCTTCCTAATTGTCCCTCTTTTCCATGCCCCCCAGAAAAGCAGGAAAATAATTTCTTCCTTATGTGAACTCCTTCAGAACTTCATATGTGTCTTCTTAATGTTATTTTTATTAGGTTGTCAACTCCCTGAAGTTAAAACTGTGTTTTATACTTTGCACAAAGTGGCTAGTAAACTTTTTTTTAAATGAGTGAATGAATGAATAAACTGAATTCCAAATCAGCAAAGTTCCAATCAGCAATATCCTTTACATTTTAACAGCACTTACAGTGTAAAAGGCCAAATAAAAACCCTGCTTTTAGGCACAAACAAAAGGCTTGTGTCTGTGAGCTTTTATTTTTAGTGCTTGAAAGTAACTACTGAAGTGATGGGTGGCCCACTCCCTCTAATTTGATCATTACACATTGTGTGCATGTGTCAAAATGGCACGTGTACCCCACGAATATGTACAATTATGTATCAAAAAAGTTACCCATACATTTTTTTTTAAAAATTACAAAATTAAATTTAGAAAGGTAACTACTTCAGTGTGAGGTAATAAAGAGAAAACTATAGAACATTTTGCATCGATTCTTTACAAACATGTCTAATTCTTGAGAAAGACTTGATTTCTATTAAAGCTATTTGGTTCTTTGAAATAATTTAAGTAGTATAACTTTGTATTTTTTTCTGTGAAGTATGTTTTAATAAATTTGTTGTAGTCTTTTAGTATACTTTTGACAGTTTTATATAATAAAAGAGGAAAGAAATATATTCCTAGTAGCTAAGCACTGCATTTAATTAATTTAACTTAATTTTGTTGTGGGCCTTCCAATTTTTATTCAAATATACATTGCCTGTATTTTTAACATAGCTCTGAGAGTTTATAGGTAATTTTGTGTCCTGATTTTTTACTTAATATTATATATACTTTCTGTACATTTTTATTTGTGATTATTAGTGGTTGTATTATATTTCATTTATATGAAATCAGTCAGGTTGGTTACATTCTTATAAATGTACTTTTAAAAAATATCTTGGCCTGGATCAAAATTTCTTTGGAAATGTGTTTTATTTCTTCTTATAGAGTCCAGTGAAATATGAATTCAAAGTAAATCTATTTCATAGACAGTTTTTGAGATGCTTATTTATTCCAAATGGTGTTTACACATGTAATCCATTTTAATATTTGAAATATACACATATGGAATTCTCTGTCCTTCCAGAGAACAAAATGATCATTGGTGTGGGGGTACGGAGAAGGGAAAATAGGGGTGTTTGTATCTTTATGTCATTATATCTATAAGGAATACATACTTGGGTGGACTTGCAGAAATAGAGTTATCTTACCTCTTGGCCATGTATTAGCCTGACTGAGTGGAGAGATCAGAAATCTTGGTGACACTTTACTCATGATAATAACATAAGGTCCCTCACTTCCCTCTGGGCAGGTTTGTGGTCAGGTTTATAACCTGTTTTTACTTATGGCTGATAGAATCAAGTCATATGTTGGTTTTCTTCATGTTTCCCTCATTTTCAGTTAATATTTATTCACTATGCAAAAACAGCGTGCTGTGGAATTTTCAGATTCCAGTTACTAATATTCTAAATAGTATCATCTATAAAATATTCTGAATGATAAAACAAATGGTTCAGATGGTAGTTATAAGTGTTTTGGATTCCAGGCAAGGTCGTTGCCCTCAAACTTTTTAGGCAGATAAGCATGATTTTCTAAGCCAAGCCATTGAGAACTAAATAATAGTTAAGCACTTGGAATATCATATACCTTATTTTTAAAACATTTCACTTAAAACTAAATTTCTGTGCACCACAGTGTGAAAGTATTTAATGCCACTGAACTATATCCTTGAAAGTGGTTAAAGTGGTAAATTTTGTTATGTTTATTTTACCATAATGAAAAAAGAAAAATTTCAGGAAAATTTTAAAAAACAGAAAAAAAATGGAAATTAAATGTGTGAAAAGTTTTTCAACTTGCCTAACAATTAAAGGCAGGAAAACCTCCAGACTTCTAAGATATTATAAATATGATTTTCACATGATTTTTAAAATAAGTTTTTCCCGTGATTTTTATATTTGATTTTTTTTAAGACTTGTTTTCCTCCTAGAAGCTCCATAACCACTTAATGATACTGTCTTATCATGTTTTAATTGCACAAATTTAAGCTAATGCATATTAAGTTATTACTTGACATGTCAACAAAGTATTTGCATATCATAAGACTTTTCTTTGTTCCTAATTCCTGTAATAATCAGTTTGGTTTTTTACGGCTCTGTTAAAGCAAAGGAGTGGTGATTAAGCCACCAGAGGGGGCTCCATGAGTATATTTCATTATTTTGGCTCTCATTTTAAGAAAGAAACACAAAACAAAACAGTTCTCTGAGTGTGGATGTTTTATGTTATTGTATTTTTCTCTTCAGTGTAGAAATAGTGTTCTGAAAATACCTGTGTGATCTCAGAGGAACAGCTTGGTTTTTATTTCACAGGTATTTGCATATCCTCCACGTAAGGCAGTGTGCAACATTGGAAGATGAATACAGTCTTTGCCTTCATGTAACCTGCCCAAGAGTATTTTGGGGTTTTAGTTAAACAGTCTCTTCTTACTGCACACTATTGTGTAACGTATATAAAAGCTAGTCATTTATATTGATCTACTGTATTACATTAATGTTTTAAATTGATGTGCTTCACAAGTTTTGAGACTGGTGCTAACTGGGTGCATAAAAAAACCCGTGGAACTTGTCAAAATATAGAATGTAGGGCTCTATGTCCAAAGATTTTGCAACTCTTGCGGATATGTGTTTTTTAAAAACAACTTTGTTGAGATATAATCTACAAATTACACAGCTCACCTATTAAAAGTTTGCAATTAAATGGTTTTTAGTATATTCACAGAGTTGCATAACTAGCTCCACAATCAATTTTAGAACATTTTTGTCACTCCAAAATAAATCCTTTTCCCATTTGCAGTCACTCCCCATTCTCCCCCCACCGCCACAGCGCTGGGCAACCACATTCTGCTTTCTGTCTCTGTATAGATTTGCTTATTCTGGACATTTCATATAAATGGAATCGCATAACATGTGGTCTTTTGTGACTGGCTTCTTTTACTCAGCATAATGTTTTCAAGGTTGATCCGCATTGTACCATGTATAAGTATTTTATTTCCTTTTAATTGCCAGATAGTATTCTTTTGTGTGGAGGAAATATTCCTTTGTGTGGAAGGAATTTGCAATTTTCAAAGCTGCTGGGTAACATTCCCTATTATTTTAAATTACATATACATAGAGCATAATTTGAAATGTTAACTGTGTGTTTGTAATACTATTAGGAGCATCAGCTACAATTTTTATTTCCTGTACTTCAACAATAGTGCCCCCAGAGGTCCTCATAACTATTTGAAAACTGGGGGTTATGCTTCAATAGTGGTGGCAAAATCATTTTAGGGGGTGAAGAGCAGGGACTTTCTTTTTGTTTTTTAGGGACTTTTCCCCCACCAAGTAATAGAATGGAAAGTAGCAGGGGCTGCTGGACATGTAAAGATATTTCATGAAACTTGTGGGGGATGTGTGTATGTCTTCACTGGGTCTAGATGGGAAATATATTTCGTACCGTGGGTTGCTTTTAGGAAAAGTTTGAAAGCTACTGTTGTTTAAATATGGTATTATCTTTATCTCGTCAACCCTAGTGCCTTTTCTGGGGTCAAGTGGTAAGATATATGATTAGCTTAAATGAGAGTTGAATTGAAATAACTAGACAAAATTAGAGATTAGGAGTTAGGAACTAATAATTCAGTGAGGGGGTGGGATAGTTTTGGGAACCCGATACCTGGGTTATTTTGTCAGGGAGTAAACTTGAGAGTGGAATCAGGTGTGAGATTTAGTACTACTTATCACATCGTTGATATAGCCTTGAGTTAAAATATATCGTATCAATAAAATTGATTGTTTTATAATGGTCATTTAATTAAAACGCCAAAGCACACTCTCAAAGAATCATTAACATTCATATCTGACAACAAAACTAGTTGAAGATTGGGGACAACCCTTTTCCATAGTTTCTTTGAATCTAATGTTTCTCTTTGTTTAGTAACATACCAAGCAGTACAGTGTTTCTTTATTTTTGAAAATAATGTATTTTGAAAGAGAGTTATGAAAGAATTGCCTTTGCCTTTTTTTTAAGTTTTCATAAATTTGGAATTTTCAAACAAGCACCTCAAAATCTTTGTCTAATTTGTAGTTTTACTTTTTGTTCAGGCCCATCAAACTCCAGTGAAGAGGGTGAATCCTAGAGAAGAAAGGAGGAAAATGTTTGAGGTATAAAGACATCTGTCTGCTTGTTTTAAAGCTTTGCAAAAAAGTTCTTAAAAAAAAGAAAAAATTTTACAACATAAAGCCTCCAAACCTTTCCTCCTTATTTCTTTCAAACAAATACCCGTATCTTATTTCTTTTTTTTTAACCTCCCTGAGCATAACTCTGTCATTGGTGTACTAACTTTCCTGATGAAACTAGAAAAAGTAGGAATTATTACTGATAAAAATGTCCTTTTTTTATTTAAGGAAGCACCAAGAAATAGAAGGTTGGAATTTACTGAAAAAGAAAAGAAACAAAAGGATCAGGTAGTTTTTGCTCTTATTTTTCTTCCTTGACAAGTTGTAAATGATAATAGTTTGAAGAATTCTAAGAAGATTGTCTTTAAAATTGTTAACAGATTATTAATTTAATGAAGGCCGAACAAATGAGAAGACAAGAAAAGGAAAGGGTAAGAAGATAATCCATTTTCCGTGGTGTATTCCTCCTCCTCCCCATACATACACCTTTTTTTTTAAGGGGTATACTGGTTTCCATTTTATTGCTAAATGTATTTCATGTATTTTATATAAAATACTTGAAATGGTGTTTTGTTTGTTTGTTTTTCCTCAAAAGTTGGAGAGGATAAATAGGGCCAGGGAACAAGGATGGAGAAATGTGCTAAGCGCTGGCGGCAGTGGTGAAGTGAAGGTAGGCGTTGGCTACCAGTGTGGCCCACTGCTGTCTTCCTCTGGTTGCGCCTTGCTCTTTAGCATGTATATAACTGGGTCTCTTTCTTTCTTTCTTTTTTGGTATATAGTTAATTTTTATCTAGAATTCATTTATTATGAATTCTTGGGTTTCCTATATGGATTTGATACATAACTTATATTGGTAACTAATATGTAACACTGTTAAAATTGCTCTAAAAGTTCTGTGTGAAAACCGTGATACACCATCCCTGTCAGAGGAATCTTGTAAAAATTAAATACAGTTTGTCACAACTCTGCTTAAAATTCTTCTGTGGTTTCATGTGGCCTTAAAGATTAAGTTCTCAGAAGACCCTTCTTAATCTGGTCCCTGCCAGTCTCTCCAAGTTCATCTCTAGCCATTCCCTACCACACATCGCACGCTCTACTCAGCTGAGCTCGAGACCGTGTTTGCGGTTTCCTTGCTGTGTGCAGCCCGCTGCAGCTCCGCCTTTGCACTGCTGACTTGATAGCACCCCTCCTGCCCTCCTCACACTCACTCCCAACGCCATCCGTTTACCTCGGTAACCGATTACCTAGGTAACCATTTACCTGGGTACATTAATACAAGCATTCCCATTGGGTAGATCCAGACTGTATAACCTTGGGCAAGTTTACTTAACTTTTCTGAGCTTTAATTTCTTCACTTAATTTTTTTTTTCTGAGCACAGTGCCTTATATAGTCATTTCCTTTTCCTTTCTTTGTTCTGCCAGTCTGAATCTTACGCCTCCTCTTTTGCTTATGTAGCATCCTTTACACATCTCTATCTGTGGTAGGCCAGATTCTAAGATGGTTTCCAAGATTCCTGACCCCTGGTGTCCACACCTTGTATCATTCCTCCCCCTGGTGTGAGTGGTACCTATGAATACGGTGGTATAGTGGCTCCTTTGAATAGGTTATGTCACATGGCAGGTGGTGATGGGACAGTCACTCTCATGATTACATTAACATCCAAGACTCTCATAGCAGCCTGGAGGGGAATAGAAGCCAGAGAATCATACTTCTGCTGGCCTGGAAGACTGTAAACATTCATGTGGCAAAAAAAGCGTAGGGAACCTCTAGATGCCAATAATGTTCTCTGACCAACTAGCAAGAAAATGGTGACCTTAGTCATAGCACCACAAGGAAATTAATTTTGTCAGTAGCCAGGGAAATTGGAAGAGTTCCTGAGGCTCAGAGGAGAATTGTAGCCCTGGCTAACACCTGGAATTCTGCCTGGTGAGATCCTGAGCAGGAGACTCAGGTAAATACACCCAGACTCCTGAGCCAGAGAAACTGATAGAATAAATAGGTGTTTTAAGCTGCTACGTTTGTGCTAATTTGTTACA
>NW_012151174.1:4418887-4435444 GCF_000956105.1 Propithecus coquereli
ATATATAAGAGGTGTATCTATCATTTGAAATTACATTGGAATGCTATTTAGCAATAAAAAAAGAGTAGCCTGTTTATACATGCAACAACGTGGATCAGTCTCAAAAACCTATTGAGGGAAGGAAACCAGGCAAGAGTACATATTTATGGTTTCATTTATATGATGTTATAGAAAAGGCAAATCCCATCTATAGTGACAGAAAACAAATCAGTGGTTCCTGGCAGTGAGGGAACATTGATTGCAAAGGAACATGAGGGAACTCTCTGGGTAATAGATATGCTTTTGATTGTGGTGATGGTTACGTGAGTATACATATTTGTCAAAAATCCATCAACCAGGCACGCATCTGTAGTCTCAGCTACTTGGGAGGCTGAGATGGGAGGATCCCTAGAGCCCAGGATTTCAAGACCAGCCTGGGCAACCTAGTGAGACCCCATCTCAAAAACAAATTCATCAATCTGTGTTTCTAATTTGTGACTTTTATTTATTGTATGGATTATACCTCAAAAGAACATAATGCTTTAGTATTCTAATACAGTATTTTCAACATTATTTTGAATATAAGCATCTTCAGAGATGTTTACATATGGTTGTTTTTGCTGAAGAGAAACAACAAAGTCAAGTTAAAATGATATTAGCACTAGATTAAACCCAAAGAGTAACCAGTTTCTTTGGAGATGTAACAGGATTCTGTTTTTTGACTTGAGATGCATATTTTAAGGACGTATGTGAGGACCCCTTGATAGAGTTTCTTGCCTAATTATTTTTCTTTCCTATTTCTAGCAATTTTAATTTCATTATTTGAACATCTTTAATCAGTTAATCTATATTTATCGTGTACTGATATTTTTTTTTTTTTTTAAATAAAATCTCACTCTGTTGCCCAGGCTGAAGTGCACTGGCCCAATCACAGCTCACTGTAACCTTGAATTTGAGAGCTCAACAGATCCTCTTGCCTCAGCCTCCTGAGTAGCTGGGACTACAGGCACATGCTACCATGCCTGGCTAATTATTTTTATGTTTTTTGTGGAGATAGGGATCTTGCTGTGTTGCCCAGGCTGGTCTTAAACACCTGGCCTCCCAAAGTGCCTTGTACTGATTTTTCAAAAATCATGCTTTTTTATAAAATTTTGTGCAACTTACTGTGCCAAGATGTTAAAACAAATTTGATCTTATTGGGTTACATTGATGTTTCCTTTATTTGATTCTAATATTTTTCTTTTTATCTTTTCTTATCCAGACTTCTTCCTTAAGATGTTATCACCTGGAAGCTTTTCCTCCTTTACTCTCAGTACTCTGGCTTCTGTTCTTATCACTTCACACACAAAACAATGTTTTTTTAAAGGCTACTACCCAGCTTTAGGCTTTATGTTTATTAATATGTTTGTATTACATAATTACCTGTAAAAAGTCAAGCATTGAAATTTTCTTTTGAGGATAGTACAGACCTTTTAACCTTGCAAGATAAATACTGAGAGCTCTTTGTTTAATCCCCAGGCTCCCTTTATTGGCTGTGGAGGGGCCATAGCTCCATCATCTTTTTCTCCTCGAGGACAGTATGAACATTACCATGCCATTTTTGATCAAATGCAGCAACAAAGAGCAGAAGAGAATGAGGCCAAATGGAAAGGAGACCTGCGTGGTCGAGGGCTTCTGGAAAGGTAAGGCTGTGTTCTGCAGAAGTTGCTTATGCTTTGCTTGAGAGAAATAATGAAAGTCACTATGCATATTTATCTACAGAGGAATTCTGCCTGGAGTTCGTCCAGGATTCCCTAGTGGGGCTGCAGGTCGTCACCATTTCCCTGCTGCTGATGCTATTAGAAAAACTTTGAAAGGATTGAAGGCCGTGTCTAAACAAGCCAGTACAAACAGGTTGGAATGTGATGATCCATGATTCATCCTTGTGTGTGATTTTGTCTTTTGTCATGTATAGCTTAGTACCTACACTTTGTAGATGTTTCTCCATTCTTCACGTGGAATATTTTCTGCCTCCTGGATGCAGTAATTTTCCCAGGTGCAAACTTGGCCCTTGATTACATCATGCAAGCATGTAGCTCTTCCGTTCCGCCTGAGTTTTGTGTCTTACTTATATGTTTTGGCTGAAAATAACTATTTAAATGAACAAATAACTTTTCAGCCAACATATGGTTGTAATATGTTTCATTCGCTTGTTTTAAATAAATCAGAATATAAGTTTAAATGAAATCACACTTTATGCAGAACTCCAAAGCATGTTTTTTTGTCTTCCTTTTCCTCATCACTTAGAAGCCCACTTTTCTCTTTGTTGTCTTAGCATGTTTTCTCTTCACATTCGTCTCTGATTTATACCTCTTCGTGATTCTGTTCATCAGATTTTTTTCTTTTCTCCTGTTAAATTAATAATGGTAACTGTCAGTGGCTGTAACTTACGTAGTTCTTTTTTTCTTAAGTATGCATGTGAGTTTTCTTCGACATTCCTATTCTGTAAAACATTCTGGTGAGTTATGGAAGAACAGATGAGGTTTTGTGACAATTTAGTCATATCGTCTTTTCCTTGTGTTGATTTTAAGAATATCATCAAGTGTTATAAAAATCTTTATGATTCCCTCCCCCATTATAAAAGATGATTGATATATAATTGAGCAGAGATAAATTATTGAGGTAAATATAAATTAACATTATGAATACATTACAAATTATATACAGAAGCCTGAGATGTGAAGCTAATCATAGGTTCACTTTGTTTTTAGAGCAACTTTAGGTTCACAGCAAAACTGAGTGGAAAGTGCAGTATTCCTGTATACTCCTTCCCCACACATATACATCTCTCCTTTTGTTTACTTCTTCTTGGACATCTTTCATCAGCATTTTGTAGTTTTCTCATATAGATATGCACATGTGTTGTTAGATTTATAGCTACATATTACATTTTTGAGGGTGCTAATGTAAATGATAATGTGTTTTTAATTTCAAATTCCACTTGTTTATTTTATAGGAAAGCAAGTTACTTTTGTATATTAACCTTGTATCCTGCAACCTTGCTATAATCACATTAATTCCATGAATTTTTTTGTCGATTCTTTTGGATTTTCTACATAGACAAAAATGTCATCTGTGAACAAAGCCAGTTTGATTTCTTCCTTCCCGATCTCTATACTATACCTTATGTTTTCTTTCCTTGTCTTAATTGCATTAGCTAGAACTTCTGATATGATATTGAAGAGCAGTGCTAAGAAAGGACATCTTTTTCTTGTGTCTGATCTTAGCAGGAAAGCTTCAAATTTCTCACCATTAAGTATGATGTTAGGTATAAGTTTTTTGTAGATCTTCTTTATGAATTTGTGGAAGTTCCCCTATATTCTTGTTTCCTGAGATTTTTTTTATTATGAATGAATGTTGGATTTTATCAGGTGCTTTTCATTTGTATCTATTGATATGATCATGTGATTTTTTTTTCCTCTTTAGCTTGTCCATGTGATGGATTACATTAATTAATTTTTATCTGTCAAACAGCCTTGCATACCTGAGAAATCCTGCTTGGTCGTGATGTATAATTCTAATTATACATTGTTGGATTTGATTTGTTGATATTTTGTTCAGGATTTTTGTATTTATATTCATGAGAGAGATATTGGTTTGTAGTTTTTTTTTTTCCTTATAATGTCTTTGTGTCTGATTTTGGTATTAGGGTAACACTGGCCTCATAGTAATAAGAGGGTAATATTGGCTTCATGTGGTAATTCTTCTGTCTAATTAGGATAGCTTTATAGCTTTTTAAAAAACGTATATTGATTTCACAGTTTAATATTGAGAAATCAAATTTATTTCTTTTACCATTGTGGAGTATATACTTCAATAGGTTAAGTTAGGGAAAAAGAATTTCATAAATTAGCAAACTGAAACATGTTAAGAATGTTTCTTCGTGAAATTTCTTGTAAATGAAAAAGGAATATACTAGAAAAGCCTTCAAACTAGGGTAATTATATTTTGCTGTAAGAATAAAAATGACCTTATAGCTGGTAATCATTTGAAAGGAAATGATTTAACTACTGAGTGTATGAGATTCTCCTAATCTACATAGTACATATCACTAGTACTCTTTGTCTTACATTTATGTAAATACTATAATCCTTTCCACTGTCATGGATCAACACCTTTCACTCTTCCCTCCAACTTAAACTAATTGTCTTTGCCCCTTAATGTTTTGCTTTGCACAAAGACATTTAATCTTTTTTTCTTCCTCTCATCCTCAGATTTCCTTTTAATTCTGTTTCCTTTGCTGAATTCAAGAATGCTCGTGTATTTCTGTTTTAAAATACCAGCAGCTAACTACCTTGTCATTGTCCTGTCACCTAGGCTTTGTGATCACACTTTCATACCTCTTTTTTCTTTTTTGCCCAGGAAAAAAGAAAACTTGAAGGAAAGTCACAAGAGGCTTTTTTGTCTTGTTTTTCTGCTTGCCAAGTGATATAGGTTAGTTTTAGAAAAACTGGAATGTATAAGAGAGTATTAGGACACAGGAGAGGAAATAATTCCTAATCTCTACAGAGGCAGCCACTGTATGCTCTGAATGCATTTTGTTGCATTCTTTTTTACATATTTTTTCATAGATAGTGGAAATTAAGTCATCTGTACAAATTTGTATCTTTTTAAATTTAACATTGTTCCCATACGTATTTCCTATGTTAAAATTATTTTCAAGGGATTTTTAGTGTCTGCATAAGATTCCAGTACCTGAATGTGCCATGATTTATCTAACAAATCCCCTAATGTAACAAGTTGTTTGTAATTTTTCACTTGTTTGAACACTCTTCTGCCACATTTCATTCTTCATTTCTTATCATTTCTGTAAAATCAAATCTTATAAGGGCAATTACTAGGTTAAAGGATTTGGTAAATTGTGTTCTTCAAGAAGGTTCTAGAAAGAAGTGTTATTTTCTTTCTAGAAAAGTTGTGCTACTTTATACTCAATCTAACAGTATATGGTAGTGCCCATTTTACTGCCCCAGCTGTCCAGTACCAATAACTTCTTAGAAACTAAAGAAGTTTTTAAAAAATATAAAGTTTAAAATCAAAGAAGTATAGGAGATGAAGTGCTTCCTGTAGTCTGTACTGGTTACGCAGCAGGGTACTGACAGCTAAATGTCTGTAAGAATAGCGAATAGTGGTGATGAGGATGACAATAGTACAAAGCAGCAGCTAATATTTAATCGGGCAGCTGTGCCAGGACCCGTTCTTTTTTTACGTATCGAGTCAGTCCTCATTATTCGTGGGTTCTCTGTGAATTTGCCTACTTGCCAAAATTTATTTATAACCCAGGATCAATACTCACAGCACTTTCGTGGTCATTCATGGGCATGCTCAGAACAGTAAAAAGTTTGCGTCACCAACGTACAGGTTCCCAGCTGAGGGTTACTTAACAAGACGCTGCTCTTCCCTCGTGTTTCAACCTTCATACTATAAACAAATGTCCTTTTTGTGGTCGATTTAGCACCACGTTTTTTGCGTTTTTGTACATTTTGTTTGGTGATTTCACTATTTAAAATGGCCTGCAAGCATAGTGGTGAAATGCTGTCCGTGATCCTAAGTGTGAGAGGCTGTGATTTGCCTTCGGGAGAAAATATGTGTGTCAGATAATCTAACTTCATTCAGGCGTTGGTTTATAGTGTCGTTGGCGGTGAGTTTAATGTTAATGAATCCACAATATATATAAAATTAGGTTTCTTTAAACGAAAGTGTACATATAGTAAGGTTATCTATTAATCATTTGACAAAAATGATATGACAAGAGCCTCGCAGGAATCTAACTCTCTATTTCCCCTAGGAGCAGTGGTTCAATATTTGCTACGTCAGTATTTGTGGTGACTTTATAGAACACAACTACTGAAAATAATGGTAATTAATATATTATTAACACATTAACTTCCATGTGAGTTGTAGTTAACTCAGGCTAGTTTTGAGCCCGGGGCCTTGTGAAGCAAAACCCTGCAGTTGGTTTGTGAAAATTTTACTTGTTGATGTTCTTATTGTTACAATTAACATTGACAATTTAATTCTGAAAACGTGGATTGTGTTGCATATAACTCACACACAGAAAACAATAAAAAATAACAAATTAGAAAGAATCATTTTGTTTTAATAAAACACTGTGGCCCCAGGGAAAAAATTCTTTTTCTAGTGTGGCAGTCAATGTGTTAATCATCACCAGTGCTGTAAGGCAAGAATTATTATTCTTGCTGTTTTACAGATAAAGAAATTAAGACACTGCGTGATTAAGTAATTTATTGAAGTTCACATAACTGTTAGTGAAACCAGGAGTTGAAGCTGGACAGTTTGGTTCCTAATAAGCTCACTCACTTAACTGTCCTACTGTATTGACTTTACTAAGGCTTGAAACATTGTATGAGGAACAATGACGGTCAGAATGTTGGCACCGTTGCAGAAAGCCTGGTTAAAGGAGCAGGCTTGGATGAATTGACTGGCTTGTCATACAGAAGAGAAATCAGACTTATATTTCTACAAGGTAGAATGATTGTGACTAAGAGAAGTAGAGACACATTTCAGTCCAGTATGAGAGCTGTTCAAGGGGTGGACCATTGTGAGATGTAACAAGTATCTTCAAACTGGCAGCGTTAACCAGAGGTTTAAATGACAATGTGTCAGGGGTATTTAGATGGCAGTGATGCTTTATTCAGTGTAAAGTTGGACTAGTATTAATACCCAAGGTCTCTTCCAGGCTGAATGTATTGTGATTCTTTTGTGCTGTACTTTTTAGTGGTCATTGGCATTAGAAAACATCTTTCCACACTGTCATAATTTTTGGTTATCGTAACTCATATGTTGTCATTCCTCATCAGTTCTTTTCCCTGATTAAAACGGAATCAGCATGGGTTTGAATGCTGGCTTTATTAATAAAAAAAAAATTGAATCGGCAAACTGAAATCTGTAGTCATTTAGGACTCTTTCAAATTCTCTTCTCCTCATGTTTTGGATCACCCGTATTTGCCTGTTCCTTCTTTAAGATACTACTTTTCCTCTTCCTTTCTGATCAGTGGCTCTGGCTAGTCTGACTTTGCTGACGCCCATGTCTTAATAACATACGTCTTCTATTAGCTTTTTAATATTAGGAGTTCAAGCCATGTGGGAGCACTTTATAGTAAATTATTGAGTGCCTCCTAACACATAGGTTTTTATAGTGCTTTGACTTTTCCAAGTCTTTTTCTCTGCACCGCTTCCTTTAGTGTGGGTAAAGCTGACAGCAATTCCATTCCGTCGGGTAGACGTTATGCCCCTTAAACAGAAGAGGAAACTTAATGAATAAACCCTCTACATCATTTTTTCATCTCATTAACCCTATACCACCCCAACTCTTCTACCTTAAACAGTATTGACTCATTTTTATTTCTCAGATTATCTGTTACCATTTTTATATTGTCTGTGCCTCCTAAAATATTCCATTTATAATCATCCTTCAAAAATTTTAAATTGTTCTTATCAGTAAAGAATTTGACCCACGCATTATTCATGCATTTACAGTAAGAAAGGGAAAGAAAATAACTTATTTCTTCCTCCCTTTTCTTGTCAGAGTAAAAAAAAGGAAAAAGAAAAGTTTGTCTTAGAACATTTATTTCTCAATAAAAGAACACCATAGTTGTATTATCTTATTGTTTGATATATCCTATCCTCTTAATATATACTTTTTGGCCCATTTTAATGTCTTTATATTTTACTTTCCAAATTTCTGATTTCTTACTGTATATTTGTATTTATATTATCATCCTTTTGTTATTAATCCAGGTCAAACTTTTACTGATTTTTACGTGGTGTAATTCTGGAACTCAAAAGATACAATCTAATTTTCATGCTCATATGAATTGTTAATAATGTTCAATGAAGAGAATGACTATCAAGAATTAAATTGACTATTTCCTTTTTATCTCCATGAGCCTGGCACAAATATATAGTTTTTGTCTCTGGTTTAGCATAGTTTTTACTACCTTAGAGAGAAATAAGAATATGAGTTATAGGTTTTTCTTTTTGGTGTATATAAAGTAGTAAACAATAATGCATGGGGAAAATAAAGACACTTAGTTTATAGGTTTTTAAAGGAATTGTAGAATTGATTAATTCTGTCCTTTATTCTATTAATATGGTATATTACTCTGATTGATTTTCCTATGTTGAATGATACTTGCCTTCCTGGAACTCTGTTTTTTTCATCTTTTAGACAGATATAATGTAGCAAATAGTTGACACTCAGTAAATATCTGTTTAATAAAAGAAAGGAAAAAAGAAATAGTGTTAAATAAAATCACAACAGGTTTTAAGATTGTGTTTGAAAGCAGCCAATAATGTAAATGTACTTATTTAAACCAGCTTAGCAAATAACTATTCAATGAAGCGAAACTTACAAACCATAGGAATATATAGAACAAGTAGTATTATATATGCATAAATGGTGTGAAACTCTATAAGAGCTGTTGTACATAGGACCAGGTTCTTAGTAAAACAATTCTTTACAACTGCTGTATTAACATATGCAAATTGGATGTTCAGGCTGGTGAACACTGGACACAGACTAGCTTAGGATGGGAAGTCAAACATATTTTACTTCTACAAAGGTTAGAACAGGAAGTCAGTGTAGTCAGGATACACAGCAGAGAGATCAGCTATTTTATCTTGTTGCAGATGATGGTGTAAGCTTCCAGGACCCTCAAAAACAGCCATATCTGTAGCCATTCGGTTTCATATGACGTGTGTGAGCACCACACCTGAAAGTTAATCAGCCCTTCTCAGACCCAGCCTTATGTGAATGAGGCTATCACAGATTGGGATACAGCCCTGCCTTGATATATGTAGGAGATATATTGCATTATATTGCATTCAGACCCGATATACCTTATCAATCTCAGAATCATACAGTGCGTATTATGAGTGCTAGAGGACAGTCCATATGCACTACAGAGGCACAAACAAATTTGTCATTCATTATTCTTAATCCACTCAAGCCAACATGGTGTGGGTGAAGTGTATTTCTGAATTTAGTGATGTGAAACTAGATTAAGAATTAGCTTTCCAGACATAATAGAGAGTCACAGTAATAGGCCCTTAAACCAGCTACAGAGATTATCTAATCCTAGAAAATTCCTATAATGGAAATTTCATAAGAATCTCTTTTAATTACCACATAAGGTAAATGAACCTTAGACCACTATCATTCATAGCATGTGATATTTATTATTAAGTATGTAATGTCCGATTTCCCTAAGTACTAAATTCAATAGTTGATATCTCTGACATTTCACTTTGGCACTTCTTGTTTCATTTTTATTGTGACGTTACATCCTCATTCTTTCAAACACACAGTTTGGCTTGTGATTATCTATCAAAATTTTTTTAGAGCAATTTCTGTGACACCATGGATAAGTCAAAAATTTGTGTTATTTTTGAATATGAGTCCCATCATGGAACCAATGCTGCACAGACAGCTTGAAATATCAGCGAAGTGTTTGGGAAGGATGTGGCTACTGAACACACAGTATGTCGATGGTTTGAGAAGTTCTGTTCTGGTGATTTTAATATTGAAAATGAGCCATGTGGGCTACTTGAGGTGGATAATGATGAGCTAAAAGCTGTAGTGGAAGTGAATCCATTGTCGACCTATGCATGTATTAGCAGCAAGGTTTGATGTTACTATTCCAACAACATTGGACCATTTGAAAGAAATTGGCAAGGTAAAGAAGCTGTATAGGTAGGTACTGCATGTATTAAATGAGCATCAGAAGAGAAATCATCTCGAAGCTTGCCTTTCTTTTCTGTCATGACTTAAGAGTGAACCATTTCTATACTGTATTGTTTCGTGGGATGAAAAATGGATTCTTTTTGGCAATTGCAAGCGTTCGGCACAATGGTTGGATAAAGATGAAGTGCTGAAACACAGTCCAAAACCAAATATTCGTGAACAAAAACTGATGGTGTCTGTTTGGTGGTCCATCACTGGTATTATCCGCTACAGCTTCATGACACCTGGTCAATCAATTACAGCAGATGTCTACTGCAACAAGTTGGACAGAATGATTAGGATGGTTGTGAATAAACAGCTGAGATTGGTCAGTAGAGACAGGACAATCCTCTTGGAAAACAGCACTCCACCTCTTGTACAAATAACGCTGCTCAAACTAGAGAGGCTGGACTTGGAAACTCTCCATCATCCACCATCTTCACCAGACCTTGTACCAATTGACTACCACTTCTTCCAGGCTTTGGATCACTTCTTGCAAAGAAAAATATTCAATTCTCAACAAGCCGTGGAAAATGCCTTTAGCAATTTCATTGCCACTCGCTCTCCAGGCTTCTTGGCTGCTGGCATAAATAAGCTACCGTTAAGATGGCAAAACCATGTCAATAGTTTAAGTGCATAGTTTGATTAATTGCACTGCTTCTTGTTTGAGACATAATAAACTAAACTTTTGATTTGAAATTGGACATTTCATATTTAATGACCTAATAGAATAGATTTTAAGTTTTACAGCTTAATTTCATATTTAAAATATTTTATGTGTTTCAGTTAGTTGTTGCCAAAAAATGTCAAAGATTTGATTATTTCGGGTATGAAAATTATAAGTGTTTAAATCTTACTAAAAGAAAAGACATTATTTAATGTATTTTTGAGACCATATTTTAGTTATGATGCCAAAGAGAGCCTATAGGAAGTTTTTTTCCTCACCTCCAAAATTAACTGCAGTTGGTGCTGTGCTATGAGTTCTCTGATTACTGGGGCTGGGTTTTATTTATTTTTTTATCTTCCAAACTTAACATAATACCTGCTAAGTGTATCGTAGATATACTGCAGCATATAGTAGATGCCCAAAAAATGTTTGTAATTGATATTTTTTATTTGTAATCTAAGCTTAATATGTTTACATTCTTTCATAATTGTCAGTGAAAGACACAATAGTAAAGTTGGAAAAGATTATAACAAATAACTGTGCTTTTAATTTTTCCCTAACCTAACCATTTTACTTTTTAATATTATAATTGTGATATTCAGGGAATTCAGACATAGCTTCTTACTGCATTTTTGAAAACTCACACTTAAGTAAACCTTTCATTCTTTTTGTTCATTTTTAAAATTGCTATTATCCTACTTTCATTTAACCTCAATACTGAAGAGAAAATTCTCATTGTATTTGATAGAGAGTTCTGAAATAAACTTGGAAACTATTGAGATTTTTCCATAACTAAGTATAGTCTAAAATAATTTTATGTGTCTATAAGTAGAATAGATTAAACAAATGTAAAAAAAACCACCTTGTTAAGACTTGGAGTAAAATTATAGATTTTACTTTTATTTAAAATAGTAAAGAATGTGATTTAGTCAGTAGATATCGATATATATGTTGTGATTTGTTCATTAAAGAGAAAGTTTGTATTTCATGTCAGCCTTTCTTCATATTCTGCAATCGAAAAAGTATTTAGAATAAGTAAAATTTTTAATTTCTTGGAATATATATTGTTCAGAATTACTAACTTTGCAATTTGTCCAAATTAGGCAAAAAGGGCAGCTAACTGTAGAAAGAGCTAAACAAGTGGAAGAGTTCCTACAGCGAAAACGTGAAGCTATGCAGAATAAGGCTCGAGCGGAAGGACACGTGGTATGATTTTTTTGTTTGTTTGAGATTTTGAATTTTTAGTATTCCAAATTAAGGTCTGGAATAAGGTAAGTATGAATAAAAGGAATTGTAATCTAACAATCCATGCACAATAATAGGAAATAAGGATACTCAAGTCATTCACAGACTATAAAGTCGTATATCTTGGGCTTGATGCAGTAGCTCACTCCTGTAATCCCAGCACTTTGGGACGCCAAGGCGAGAGGATTGCTTGAGGCCAGGAATTTGAGACCAGCCAGGGCAACACAGTGAGACTCTGTCTCTACAAAAAATGTTTTAAAAAAATTAGCCGAGTGTGATGGCACACATCTGTAGTCCCAGCTACTTGGGAGGCTGACGCAGGAGGATCTCTGCAGCCCAGGAGTTCAAGGTTGCAGTGAGCTGTGATCGTGCCACTGTACTCCAGCCTGGGCAACAGAATGAGACCCTATATCTTAAGAAAAAATAAACCCAAACAGTTGAATGTCTTATTTAACCTCTCTTCTGCTATCTCTTTTTTACCAAGTGTGGAATGCTACTGTTTCTTTGGTTAATTGGGAGTTAAGTTCATAGCTGTTCCTTTAAAGAGTAAAAATGGATATAGCAACCCAGATACTCATATTAAAGAAACAAGTTCTTATATTGCTGGGGCTTTTTTTCCCCAAATAATCTTTTAGTTTTAAATATTTTTAAATAGCAAAGAATTTTAAAAGAGAAAGGGGAAATAGGTGTTTGGGTAAGTGTATGTGTAACTGTACATTTGTTCACATGTATAGTTACATGTGTAACTATGCATTTAATGTAATTAGAAACAAATTATATTAAAGCCTCTATTTATGCCAATTAACTATTAATAAATCATGTATCCCAGAAAATATTAAGTTTTTAGATAATCATTTCAGTGGTTAAGCTAGTTTTGACTTGTAGAGGCACAAATGCCTTTTTACCTTTTGTCCACAGAACAGCTGATGTTTGTTTCTGTCAGCTCAGCACCCCGTGAAGCATCACGCTTACGTACAAAATAGGTTGATTAGATGGTGATATATCTTAATTAGATTTATTACTTATCTAAGTTCATAGTGATATCTTTGTGAGTTAATGTAGTTATTCAATGTAGGATATTTTTTCTTTGAAATAATGTCATAGAAACATAGTTCAATTTTTTAATAGTTCCCCTTTATATTTTTAACACACAGACTTCAATTTGTTTTTCTCGTATCTGAAATTAATTTGTATTTGTATCCTTCCTCTAGATAGTAGAAAAGAACCTCCTATCTTTTTCCTTCTCCATATTTTTCATGTTAATGGCATCTGAAATTTTGGTTACAAATTTTTCTTTAAAATATTTATAAACAATTATTGGACTTAAAAAGATTTACTAACTTATTTTCTCAATGTTATTCCTTATATCCTACTATTGTCCCCTCAGTTTACTTTTCTTCATGCTGGAGAATATCCTCTGGTAATTCTTTAGGAGAGAAACTTTCAAAGATTTGTTGGAAAATGCCCTTATTTTGTGCATGCTTAAGTGATGATTTATAATTGTGGTCTGCTAGTGAATTTGATAAGCATTTGTATGTCTGAAAAAGTATTTTGTGTTTGTTTTCAACAAATATTTGTGCTGGGTATAGTATTATAGGTTGAAAGGTTTTTTTTTACAGTGCTTTGAAGATGGCTCTCCACTTACCTCTGGCACGCCCTTTTCTGACTAGTCTGCTGTCATTCTTTTTTCTTTGTATGTAATATGTCTTTTCTCTGACTGCTTTTAAAATTTTCTCTTTATTGCTGGAAGCGATTTGATTTTGATTACAATGCGGCTTGTGTAGCTTTCTTCATGGTCATTTTATACAGGAGTTTATTGAGCTTTTCAGGTCTGTGAGTATATAATTTTCATCAAATTTGGACAAAATTCATATTTCTTCAAAAACATTTTTCTGTTTCCTCTTCCCATCTTCTTCTAGGACTCCGGTACACATACATTAGGCCACTTGTTGCTCTCCCAGCTGCTCACTGATGCTCTTCATTTTTTTTCAGTCTTTATTTCCTCTCTCTGTGTTTCATTTTGGATCATTTCTATTACTGTGTCTTCAAGTGCATTAATCTTTTCTTCTACTGTGTCTAATCTGTTAATCCCATCTAGACCTTGTATATTTTTAATCTCAGATATTGTATTTTTTATCTCTTAAAGTTGATTTGGATTGTTTCTATATCTTCCGTGTCTCTCTTTATAATATTTATGCTTTTCCTTACCTTCTTGAACAAATGGAATACAATTATAATAGCTGTTTTAACCTTATCTGTTAATACTAATTCTGTCATCTTTGTCATTTCCAAGTCTCTGTTTGCTGATTGATTTTTTTCCTCATTAGGGTCGTCTTTTCCTACTTCTTTACATGTCTGATAATTTGTGATTGCGTGCCAGGTGTTGTGTATTTTAGCTTGCAGTTTTTGGTCTTTTTAAAATACTTTGGGTCTTTATTCTGGGATGCAGTTAAGTTACTTGGAAATAGTTTGAGTCTTTCAAGGCTAACTTTTAAGCTTTGCTAGGCAGGGACAGAATGGTCTTCAGTACTAATTTGCCCCCACTGCTATGGCAGTGCTCCTTTGAGTACCGGTGCTTTATTGCCTTGCAGGCTATTGGAAATGTGCAACCTTTGCAGCCCTGATTGAACTTCAGATACTATTGACAATATGCTACTTGTCAATCAGCAGGTGACTCCAGGAACTCTGTTCAGAGCTTGAGCATGCTTTCTCTGTGCAGCTCTTTCTTCTTTGCTTCTCTGACATGGAAATTCTAGTCTTCAGCTTTCCAAGCTCCAAATGCTGTTTCCCCAACTCAGGGAGACTGCCAGGCTGTTTGGGTGCCTTCTCTGTCTTGCAGTCTGAGTACTTGCCAGGCATGATGTTGGTCAGTTGTTTGGGCTTACCTCCCTTCTTTCCCTTTTCTCAAGGATTGCTGTCCTGTCTGCTTGTTGTTCAGTGTTTGAAAACCATTATTTTATATATTTTGTTCAGACTTTTAGTTGTTTAAGGTGGGAGGGTAGATCTGGTCCCTGTTAGTTCATCAAGGCTACAAGTGAATCTTGAATGATAATTTGGCTGGATAAAGAAATCTAAGTTTGAAGTTCATTTTATTTGAAGAGTCTGCTTTTTCATCTCCCTACTTTCATTGTTGCTAATGAGACATGTGATGTTCTGGATCATGTTCCTTTTTAAGGAATCTTTTTCCTTTCTGTTAGTTCTTGGGACTGTTTTCTCTCCTTGATCTTCTGAATTTCACTTGAATATTTCTCAGTTGTTTTTTTCATTGACCTGGCTCAGGTTCTCCCTGGATCTTTCAGTGTGAGTGCTTTCCTTAATGATGGGGTATTTTCTTTTCTTTGCAGCTATTATAAGTGGGATTGCATTCTTGATTTGATTCTCACCTTGTCTGTTATTAGTGTATAGGAATGCTACTGATTTGTGTACATTGATTTTGTAACCTGAGACTTTACTGAATTCGTTTAATTCTAGGAGTCTTTTGGAGGAGTCTTTAGGGTTTTCTAGGTATAAGATCATATCATTGGCATACAGGGATAGTTTGACCTCCTCTTTTCCAATTTGGTTGCCCTTTTTTTCTTTCTCTTGCCTGATTGCTATGGCTAGGACTTCTAGTACTATGTTGTATAAAAGTGGTGGAAGTGGGCATCCTTGAATAGACCATTTTAAATTCATCTTACTTGACCTTTCTGTGACATTTGATCATGAGCTACTACTTCAAAATTTCTTTTTTCTTTCTCTGATACCATAGTCTCTTGGTTTACCCTTTAATTCTTTGACTATAATTTCTTAATATCTTCTTTGGGATTCTTTTCTTCTTCTCAGTCTTTAATTGCTGATATTCTTTGGGGTTCTGCCCTTGTTATTTTCTCACTGTAAATAATATCCTGGGATGATCTCACTGATAATTCTACCAGAGGACTTGAAAATCTCTATCAGTAACTCAGACTATTTTCCTAACTTCTATCCCATCTATCTAGCTGCCTTCTAGTTGTTGTTTCCTAGGTGATACGTTGGCACCTTATGTTTTGAACATTTCTTTTTACTTTTTAAATTATCGTACAGTATGATTAACTTTATTTTTCTTTTCCAGTTCTATAAATTTTAATACATGTGTAAATTTATGTAGCCACCACCACAGTCAAGTTCCAGGACAATTCCATCACCCCCAAACTCTCTCATACTATCTTTCTAGTGTCGTACTCTACCCTTACCCCTAACACTTGGGCGTCCATTGTGTCTTTCATCTTTTCCAGAATGTCTTATAAATTGTATTTACGTATAATACAGATGCTCCTTGACTTATGATGGGGTTATAGTTCAATAAACCCATTATAAGTTGAAAATAACGTTTAGTTGAAACATATTTATTACACCTAACCTACTGCCCATTTCAGCTTAGCCTAGCCTGCCCTAAACATGCTTAGAACACTTACAATTGCCTGCAGTTGGGCAAACATCTAACACAAAGCCTATTTCATAATAAAGTGTTAAATATCTCATGTAATTTATTAAATACTCCACTGAAAGTGAAAATTGTTTTATGAGTACCCGAGGTACGGTTTCTACTGAATGCATGTCACCATCACACCTTAGTAAAGTCAAAAAATCCTTATGTCAAGGACTGTGTACATAATAGTACATAACCTTTTGTGACTAGCTTCTTTCCTGCACCATAACGATATTCATGAAAATTGTTGCATGTGTAAATATTACTAGCTTGCTCCTCTTTGTTGCTGAGTAAGTAGTATTCCATTGTATGGATGCTCTACAGTTTGTCCATTCACCCATCGAAAGACATTTGGGTTGTTTCCAATTTTTGGTAATTATGAATAGAGCTGTCTTGGTCATTCATTTACAGGTTTTTATAGGAAGGGAACTATTTTTT
>NW_012151174.1:4438354-4439488 GCF_000956105.1 Propithecus coquereli
TGCACTTGAAAGGAGTGTGATTTCTACTTTTATTGGGTGGAGTATAATATAACTTTGAATAATTAGATCCAGTTAGTGGATGTTGTTCCATTTTTCTTGATCCATACTGCTAGCCTGTATACCTTCTATTAATATTTAATCCTAAGGAAGTCTTCAAATATAATTGTGGATTTGTCTGTTTCTCCTTTTATGATAGTTGTGTCAGTTTTTCTCTTTCTTTTTTTTTTTCTTTTCAGGAGCATACCCATTTAGGATTGTTGGGGGCAGGGGATTTGGTGAATTGACCTTTTTATTGAATCTTAATCTCTTTTTATTCCTGTATTAAGTTTTCTTTTGTAGTGTAACAAATTACCACAATTTAGCAGTTTACAACAACACAATATCTCATAGTTTCTGTGGATTAGGAGTGTGAGCACAGCTTAGCCAGGTCTACTACTTAGGGTCTCATAAGGCTGTAATCATGGTCAGCCAGTCTACATTCTTAACTAAAGGCTCAATTGGGGAATTATTTACTGCCAAGATCATGTTGGTGAAAGAATTTATTTCCTACAGGCTTAGTGAATGGGTTCCAGCTGCTTGCTGGCCATTAACTAGAGGTCTCCCTCGGTTCCTAGAGGCCACCTGAAGTTCTTGACACATGGCCCTCTCTAACATGTCTTCATCAAGCAAGGGTAATCTGTGGAGGGAGTATGCTAACAGAAATGATATAATGTAACAATCATAGGAGTCATATCCCATCATTACCTTTGCCATAGTCTGGTGGTTACAAGCAAAGCACAGGTCTTTCCCACGCTCAAGGGCGGGGGATTACACAAGGCTGTAAACAGTAGGAGATGGGGATCATGGAGACCACCTTAGAGCATGTGAGCCACATCCTTGGTAATTTTTTTTTGTTTTGAAGATACTTTCATTGATATTAATGTAGCCATTCCCACTTTTTTTGATTTGTGTTTGTATGGTATATCCTGTTTCATACTTTTACTTTTAATCTACCAGAATGATTGTGTGAGGTGACTTTTTTGTAGGGAATCTACAGTTTATGTGGTTTTTTAAAAATCTGGCCTAACAATCCCCATCTTTTAATTGGTGTGTTTAAGTAATTACATTGCATCATTATAATTTATCACATTTAAT
>NW_012151174.1:4439538-4441494 GCF_000956105.1 Propithecus coquereli
TTAGGTATGGTTTTACCCATCCCCTCCTCCCCCCTCCCACCTGCATGATTTCCATTGAGCTTTACTTCCATCTGTGCACATGAATGCTGATTGGTTAGTTCCAATTGCATAGTGAGTTCATGTGGTGTTTGTTTTTCCGTTTTTTAGATACTTCACTTAGGAGAGTGGTCTCCAGTTCCATCCAGATTGTTACAAAAGGTATTAATTCATTTTTTATGGCTGAGCAATACTCCATGGTATACATATACCACATTTTACTAATCCATTCATGAATTGATGGGCACTTGGGTTGATTCCACATCTTTTCAACTAGGAATTGTGCTGTAATAAACATTCTAGTACAAATGTCTGTTTGATAAAATGACTTTTTTTCCTTTGGGTAAATACCCAGTAGGGGGTTGCTGGATCAAATGGTAGGTCTACTTTTAGTTCTTTGAGGAATCTCCATACTATTTTCCATAGAGGTTGCACTAGTTTTCGGTCCTACCAACAGTGTATAAGTGTTCCTTTCTCTCCACATCCATGTCAGCATCTGTTGTTTTGGGACTTTTTGATGAAAGCCATTCTCACTGGGGTCAGGTGATATCTCATTGTGGTTTTCATTTTCATTTCTCTGATGATTAATGACATTGAGCATTTTTTGTATATTTATAGGCCATTAGTCTATCTTCTTTTGAAAAGCTTCTGTTCATGTCTTTTGCCCCCTATTTAAGGGGGTTATTTGATTTTTTTCTTGCTGATTTGCTTGATTTCTTTGTAGATTCTGGTTATTGGCCCTTTATTGGATGTATGGTATTCAAATATTTTCTCCCATTCTGTAGGTTATCTATTTGCTCAGTTGATTGTTTCCTTGGCTGTGCAGAAGCTTTGTAATTTAATCAAGCCCCATTTATTTATTTTTGCTGTTGCTGTGATTGCCCTTGGGGTCTTCTTCATAAATTCTTTGTCAGGCCAATATCTAGAAGAGTTTTTCCAACATTTTCTTCTAAAATTCTTATGGTTTCATGTCTTAGGTTTAAGTCTGTGATCCATCTTGAATTAATTTTTCTGAGTGGTGAGAGATATAAATCCTGTGTCAGTCTTCTACACATGGTTATCTAATTTTCCCAGCACCATCCATTGAATAAGGATTCTTTTCCCCCGTGTGTATTGCTGTCTACTTTGTCAAAGATCAGATGACAATATGTGGATGGTTTTATATCTGGGTTTTCTATTCTGTTCCATTGGTCTATGTCTCTGTTTTTGTGCCAGTACCATGCTATTTTGGTTACTATAGCCTTGTAGTATAGTTTAAAGTCTGATAAAGTGATGCCTTCAGATTTGTTCCCTTTGCTTAAGGTTGCTTTGGCTATTTGGGCTCCTTTCTGGTTCTAAACAAAACATAGAATTATTTTTTCTAGATCTGTGAAAAATGACATTGGTATTTTGATGGGGATTGCATTGAATTTGTAAATCATTTTGGGTAGTATGGACATTTTAACAGTGTTGATTCTGCTGGTCCGTGAGCATGATATGTTTTTTCATTTGTTTACATCATCTGCAATTTCCTTCCTTAGTGATTCATAGTTATCTTGGTAGAGATCTTTCACCTCCTTGGTTAAATATAGTCCTAGGTATTTTATTTTCTTTGTTGCTATCATGGAAGTGTGGGTTTGCTGGGTCACATGATAATGTGTTTAACTTGATGTTTAAAAAAATATTTTAACTTTGATAAAGTTCAATTTCTCAATTTTTTTTGGTTTATGGGTCATGCTTTTGTCATCATATCTAAGAGCTCTGCCTATCTAAGTGATGAAGATTTTTTAGTTTTTCTAAAATTTTTTTGGTTTTAATTTTTACCATTAGGTCTGTGATCTAGGAAAAAAAATTTATAATAAAATCCACATAACATAAAATTTGTTACCCTAACCATTTATGTGTATGTATATGTGTATATATGTATATGTATGTATATAT
>NW_012151174.1:4445834-4448095 GCF_000956105.1 Propithecus coquereli
CTCAAAGTCTTGCAGTGCCCTTCAGATCTGTCTCACACCACCTGGTATGGTCTAAAACCTAGGTGGAAATCCTATTTGTTAGCTCAGTGCTCACAGTCTTTGGTATGCTGAATAGGGTCAGATCCACACTTGCACAGGTTGTGGCAAGCCCAGGACTTTATAAACAGGGTATGAGGTCATTTTCCTGAGTTCCTCCCTGGCTACCAACCATCTCCCGATGTTTCCCATTCCCTGGGGGCTTCACTTTTCAGTCTTCTAGCTGTAAACCTCCCACATGTGCAATTTCATCACCTCTGGGATCAAGGAGTAGGACAGAAAGAAAGAGAAGCAAGAAGATTGGCTCTGCCTTTGTGGAACTTCAGTGTCACAGGAGGCAGAGGTGCCCCTCCCTCAGAGTTTTGGGTCCTATAATCTGTTGCTGTTGCTGTGATCATAGCAGTGACATTTCCTGGGTCACAAGAGAAAGGAAAAAAAGAGAAAAAAATGGGAGATTTTCTCCTTTCTCCCTGAGTTTTAGGCATTCCCTTCCCCATCCTCGAGCCAGAACTGAGGCTTTCTCTTGTGTCTCTGCCATTTGCAGAGGGCTCAGTTCCAAGTTTCCGGCCAAGTTAAGTTCAGGCGGTGGGATACTGTAGTTTTTAAAAAATGCTGTGTTCACCCCGTGTTTGATGGTACTTTGGGTTCTGGTGTTCCTGAACCGCCTGCTGCTGTTTACTTTTCAGAGTCCTCAAGTGTTCTCTCTAGATTTCAGAGTTGCGTTCAGTGGGAGAGAAAGGGTTGAGCATGTGCTTACTCCATTCTACCTAGAACTAGAATCTTCTGGTACTTCATTCTTAACATTTTCCAAACTAAATTCATTTCATTGTCTTTCAACCCACTGTCCTTCCTCTGCTACCCATCAATCCCACTGGAAACCATCACCTTCAGAGATGCCTGGACTTTGAGATTTCTTGTTTGAATTACTAGGAATTCAAGCCATCTTTCGTATTATCTTCTCTATGTCACTGCCCAACCCAACTTACATTCACTGACCAAATCCACATTTTCTGAATGTCTTTTATCTATCTTTTTATTTCTATTTTTATTATTTCTGCTCTAGTTGAGGTTCTTATTTCTTGCTGGTCTTTTCATCTTGGATCCTTTTAATGCACCTCTTATTTGAGCTGCCAAAGTGACGTTTTTAAAACAAAATTGAACACATTACTTACCAGCTTAAAGTTATTCAGTGGTTCTTTATTGCCTAGAGGTTAAATTAACAACTCTTTGGTTTAGCACAAAGCTACTTACCTCTCTTGATTTTCCTCTCTCTCTTCCTTATTCATCCTCGAACTACAGCAATACTAGGCTATTTGCAGTTCCCTGAAAGTGCCATGTTTCTAGTTTTTACTTGAAATCCCGCCTCCCTTGTCTTCTTGAAGAGACAGTTTGTGGTACCTTTCTGTTGCCTTGTTGGCTTGGGGATTACTGCAGAAGACGTGGGAGAGACTCAAGACAGAAGAATAAACATGTTTTTGGTACCAGGGAATTGGTTTCCCATGCTGTGGAGGAGAGGATGATGATTTCCTATAGAAATTACTATTAATATGTTCAGTGTGTTATATAGTTTACAAAAAGCTTTCTCTTTGGCTTTATTAATATTGATCTTCCTAGCAACTTCATAGTACAGTCATCCCTTGGTATTCGCTGTGGCTTGGTTCCAGGACCTCTCAGATTCAGCCAAGCATGGATTAAAAAGTCAACCTTCGTATCCACGGATACAGAACCCACAGATACAGAGGGCCGACTGTATTGATGTTGTATTGTCATCATAAGAAAGGGATTGATTCTCTATTCAACAATTATGTATTGCCCATCTATACTGTACAAGGCATTATTTAGGTATCGTGGATAAATAGTAAGATGTGACCCCTTCTAAGAGTTATCAGTTCTTTTTAATTAATTGTTAATTAGTTAATTAGGCTTCATTTTGGGGGAAGAGAAAAGTATGGTAGACAATTTATGGAGTATTTCGTAATCTACTTTGAAAACATAATGAAAAATATATGGGAACAGTGGCTCATAGTATGTGCTGAGTCATGCAGCCATGTGTAGGAGGCCTTCCTTAGCCCAGCATTACTGATACTGGAAAAATACCACTTAAAGTAAATCCTGCTAAAATAGGGGTCTACACTTTTTAGTAAGGAGTGAAGAAAAGGTTTAATTGGGATTTTAACTTGAAAAAATGTAATTTAAAATTTACTTTATCTTAAATTTATCAGAAT
>NW_012151174.1:4448145-4449609 GCF_000956105.1 Propithecus coquereli
TCTACTTTCTTGTTGGTTATTTGAACACTTTTTAGTATTCCTTTTTAATTAATCTATTGTAATTTTGACTATATTTTTCTTTTGTATAACTTTTTAGTGGTTGCTCCAGAGATTAAAAATATATACTTTACTCTTCACAATCTGCTTATATACAATGTTATACTACTTCAGTTGGAATGTAGAAATCTGTACAACATACAAGTAGGTCTCTTGACCCTCTCTCCCCTTTATGCTGTAGTTGTCTTATGTATTACACTAATATACATTAAAGTACTACCAGATAGTGTTATGATTTTTGTTTTTAACTGTCAAGCATATTTAAGAACACAAGAGGAAAGTAATACTTTTTTATATTTATGCAAACACTTACCACGTCTACTGTTATTCTTTCATTCCTAATGTTCCAAGTTTTTTTCTTATATCATTTTCCTTCTGTCTGAAAAAAGTCCTTTATCAGTTCTTTTAGATCAAATCTGCTGACTAAGAATTCTCTTAGTCTTATTTTATCTGAGAATGTCTTTATTTCATCTTCATTTCTGAACAGTATTTTTGCTGGATGTAATATTCTGGGTTAACAGTTTATTTCTTTTTCCATTTAAAAAATGTTGCTTTCCTGCTTTCTGTCCTCCACAGTTTTTGATGAGAAATTCTCACCTATTCAAGTTATTTTTCTCCTCTAGTTAATGTTTGTTTTTCTTTGGATGCTTTCAAGATTTTTTTGTTTTTAGTTTTTAGTGGTATAGTTAAGTTGTCTCTGGGAATGGATTTTTGGAGTTTGTTGTATTATAGCTTGCTAGTTTCTTGAATTTATAGGTTTATGATTTATGCTGAACTTGTAATGATTTGAGCCATTATTACTTCAGATATTTTTTTAGCACTGCACTCTTGCTCTTCTCTGGTTCTCTGATGACATGAATGTTACACCTTTTGTTCTCCCACAGCTTTGTGAAACTCTGTTTAATTTTTTTTTTTTTTAATTTCAGGATATTATGGGGGTACAAGCATTTTGGTTCCATGTTATGACTTTGCCTCACCCAAGCCAGGATTGGAGGCGTGCCCTTTCCCCCATACAATGCTCACTGCATCCTTAATTGTGAGTTACCCTGGTTAGTACTTGGATGAGAGACTGCCTGGGAATACCGGGTACTGTTGGTTTAAAGTCTGCATCCATACCACCCTGAACGCCCCCGATCTCGTCTAGGTCTGTTTAATTTTTTCCCGACATTTTTCTCTCTCTGTTCTTCAGACCAGATAATTTCTTTTGTTCTGCTTTCAAGTTCACGTCCTTTTTCCCTCTCATCCTTATTCTGCTTATTTGGTCCATCCAGTGAGTGCTTTATTTTGATAATTATATTTTTCATTTCTGTGTTTCCACTTAGTGTTTCTTTATATCTTCTATTTCTTTGCTGATGCTTACTATGTTAACTTTTTTTGGAGAGCGTTCATGATCATGATTGTTTGTTC
>NW_012151174.1:4459574-4460560 GCF_000956105.1 Propithecus coquereli
AAAAGAAAAAAAAAAGAATGAAACAAAAGATATCACTACAAATCTTATAGCAATTAAAGGATAATAGCAAACAATTTTACACTCATAAATGTAACAACTGACAGGTAATTAACCAATTCTTCAAAACCCACAAACTATCAAAACTTAGCCAGACTGAAATAGATACCTTGTAACCCTGTAACTATTTTAAAAATGGAATTTGTGATTAACAAGCTGTTGAAATCTGTAGGCCTTGATGGTTTCACTGGAAAATTTCACCAGACATTCAAAGAATTAACACCAATTTGATACAATGATACAGTCTCTTCCAGGAAATAGTAGTGGAGTAATCACTTTCCAACTTATTTTGAGACCTGTATTACCCTAATACCAAACCAAACAAAGACAGCACAGAAGAGCAAACTACAAACCAATATCTCTAATGAACTTAGATGCAAATATCCTCAAGAAAATTTTAGTTAATTATATCCAACCACAACCTAGTGGAATTTAGTCTGGTCATACAAGTCGGTTTCAATATTAGAAAATCAGTGCAATCCACCATATCAATAGGCTAATGAAGAAAAATCATGATTATATTAATTGATGCAGAAATTCTGTTGACAAAATTCTGTACCTATTCATAATTTTGAGAAAAACTGTCAGTACACTAGAAATGGAGGGGAACATCCTCAACCTCATACCAGGCATCTGCACAAAACCTACTTCTAATATACTTACAGATAGAAGACTGAATGTTTTCCCTCTATGATTAGGGAAAAGGCAAGATTATTTGCTTTCACCACTATTATTTGACATTGTAATGCAAGTTCTAGTTACTGCAGTAGGCAAGAAAAAGAAATAAAAGGCATACAGATTTGGAAAAAAAGAAATAAAATTGTTGCTACTTTCAATTGACTTGATTATCTGCATAATAAATCATAAGAACTCTACAAAAACACTGCTGGAACCAAAAAGTGAATTCATCGTAGTTGCAGAATACAAAA
>NW_012151174.1:4462545-4465526 GCF_000956105.1 Propithecus coquereli
GCTGGAAGAGAAGAATGGCAGGGCATGCGTATACAGTAATACTTTTTTGTTCCGGCACACTCATGAAGTAGGTAGGTGGTAATATGCTCACACTCAGAGCAAGTTTAAGTAATTTTGCTTAAGGTCAGTGGTATTTATATGGCATTGGCAGAAACATGAACTGACAGACTTCAGAGTCTGTAGTCCATGTTCATAACTGTCGCATGCCGCGTTTCCACCATTATGATGCACTCTGATGAGTGCTTCTGTGAGAGGTATATTTAAAGGTTGGATGGTGGGTCAGAGGAGGCACACTTAACTCACTGGAGAAGGCTTTAGCAAGGCTGTCCGTGGGTGATATGTGTGATTCAATTTTTGGAAGATAAGTAGAGTTAGCCATCTTAAGGTGATGAATGAGATCGTGACCCATAAACCATAAGCAGTTGTCATGGCTGGAATGTAGGATTTATGTTTGAGAAGTGGAGAGATGAAACTAGATCACAAATGGCCTTACCTGCCATTCAACAGAATGTGGATTAAAGTGTGAAGATAATGGGAACCATCGAAGGGTTTATGTGGGGTTTGATCTGAAAGAATTTTAGAAAGGTTACTCGGAGTGCATTGTAAAGAATAGACTGGGAAGATGGGAGACTAAAGGTAAGATAAGTTAGGAAGCTCTTGGGGCAGGCGAGAAAAAAAGTTAGCAAGCTCTTTTGGAAATTTATGAGTCAAGAGAACCCGAGCCAAGGCAGAAAATAGAAGCATATAGAGTTATCAGGAGATAGAACTTGTAATTTGGCGTTCATTTTAATAGGGTAGGTAAGAGAGAGGCAAAGGTAACTCCCAGCTTGCTGACTGGGGTGGCTGATCTTGATCAAGAACTAAGCTAGGAGTAAGATTGTGCGTAAACAGAACGATGAAGTCAGATTAATAAACGGTTCGAGGCAGCTTTGCTGCTTAAGAGTGGAGTTGCCCAGGTGTCAGTTCATCATACACGGGAGTCTGTAGCTCAAGAGAAGGGGGCTACCAGGCTGGTTTAGATTTGGGAATTGGCAACACATGGTAAAGTCTGGAATGAGAAGAGAAAGGGGAGCAGAAAATAAAACTCCAGAAAATACTGACATTTATCAATGATCCAAGGAAGGGAAAAGCCTGTGAAAAATGGTGATGATGGGAAGAACCAAGGAGGGGGACCATCATAAATAGTGAAAGAGAAGAGAGACATTTTTAAAAATCGGTGAATTATGGTACATTTATATAGGGGAATGTTATGAACAGTATATAGTCATATAAGGATCATGTATTTAAGGAATACTGAATGAATGTGGGAAGAGACTCAGGATATAATTTTAAAAAGTCAGGATAACTGTAGTAAAATCCCAGTTTTGTAACAATAAACATGAATGTGTTTATACGTATGCATAGAAGGAAATTTAGAAGACAGTACCTTAAAATTTTAAGTTTCTCTGGTGACAGAATCCTGTTTCACATTTCTTTATTTTATAAATTTTCCATAATGAACGTATATTATTTGTTGTGAGAGAAAAAATACATATATAAATTAAGTGGATTCAGTCAAAACTAATTTCTAGAGGAAATGTTAAGTGCAAAAATTGCTCAAAAGGGTCCATTTGACTTATGAACTAGGAGGTCATTGGTGACCTCAGAAAATTTTCAGAGTCATAATGGGATCAGAAACTAGGGTTAAAAAAAGAATGGAAAGCAGAAAATGGAGATGATGAATATAAAAAGTGCCCTTTCAAAAAGCTGATGAAGACATTAGAAGGCGGGGTGGTGAGGGATAAAAAATTACCTATCTGGTACAATGTACACTATTCTGGTGACGGGTGCACTAAAAGCCCTGACTTCAGCATTATACAGTTCATCCTTGGAACAAAAGACACTTGTACCCACTAAGTCTATTGAAATTTTTCAAAATGTAAGGAAATTAAAATCATTAAGAAATTAAATAAAGGCATTAGGGAGGTGGGACTAAGAATTTTTTTAAGTTGAGAAGAACTGGAAGCATGCTTGTTTGTATGCTGAAGGAAGAGAAAGTAGATAAACTATGTTCAGAATGAGTCTGTTTGTGATTGGGTATGATCATGTGCAGTGTAGTAACAGGACATGCCTGAGTGCAATTTGATTGAGATCTTATAATTAACATACAGCACATTTGTTGAACTCAGAAACAGTGAGTGTGTATAGTGTGAAAATAGACACAAGTAGAAAGCGATTGGCCCTTTGTAGAGGAAAAATTTAGTTTTTCCTAACCTCCAAAGCAGTTGTAAAAACCTCTTTACTTAAATGGCTAATAAAAGTATAACTGGTCTCTGTTTTGAATAATTATGTTTGGGGTTTAATTGCTTCCTTCTGTTCTCATTGAATATATTTGTCAGATTAATACAGGAAAACGCCAGGGTTTGTTATCATAGTTTATCAGCTAGAAATGGTCAGTATTTGCCAAAAGAAATAAAGCAGCGCCTGGATCTTCCTGGGTAAGATGATGATGTAGCCTTAGTCATTCTTTAAACTTAGTACATTAAATGATAAACAGGGAATCCTGCAAAACCTGGCAGCTATGTATGGAGGCAGGTCCAGCTCTGCAAGAGGAGGGAAGCCGAGAAACAAAGAGGAAGAGGTACGCTTCCCGCATGCTCGCCACCTCCGTCATGCAGCCATTTTTGAGTTTATTGCCTTTGTTTCTTGCATGGTTTAAATTCTTAACAATTATTTGAAAATTTTGTAGGTCTATAGGGACCTGTTAATATATTTCACTGACATACTGTGTCATAATTTTGCCCCATAACTGCTATTTGGTATTCTGAGTTCAATTTCTTTTCTTTTGATAAAATCAAATATTTGTAATTATAATGTATTTCTTTTCAGAAATAAATTGCTCTAAATTAAACACTTGAAAGCTAATATTACATTTCCATTAACCAGATTTCAAAACTTTTATTTCTTATATTCAGATTAACATTTTTCCTTAAATTAAAAAA
>NW_012151174.1:4465576-4468799 GCF_000956105.1 Propithecus coquereli
CAGTAGAAGAGTATGGAGAAGCCCAAAATAGATCCACATAAATATGCCTACTTGGTTATTGACAAATAAGCAAAAGTAATTTAAGGGAAGAGGAATAGCTTTTTCAATCTTATTGCTGGAGGGACTGGGCATCTGTAGACATAAAAAAAAAAACCTCGACCCAAACCTTATACCTTACAAAATAATGAACTCAAAATAGATCATAGTCTTTAATATAAAACATAAAACTGTAAAATGTCTAGTAAAAGACAGAATAAAATCTCCAGACCTAACACAAGGCCAAGAGCATTGACACCAAGAGCATTTATGCAAAAAGGGAAAACTTGATAAACTGGACTTCATCATACCAAGAAATACTACTCAGCACTGAAAAGGAGTGAACCATTGATGCATGCAATACCTTGGATGGATCACAGTGTAATTATATTGAGTGGAATCAGTCAGTCTCAAAAAAATATATATATATAAAATGTATGAGTCCATGTGTATGAAATTTATAAAATATAATTACAAAGATGGAGAATAGTTTAGTGGTTGGCAGGGTTAGGGAGGGGCTGAATGTGGCTATGAAGTGTTATCGTAATGATACAGGTAAGTGTCTTGATTACAGTATGCTTACATAAGACTATACATGATAAAATTGTATAGGCACACACACACAGATGCGTGCATGTATAGCTGGTGAAATTTCTGTGATTTGTGTCAGTATTGGTTTCCTGGCTTTGATAGTGAACTATAGTTATGCAAGATGATAAAATTGGGAGAGGCTGTGTGAGGAATGCATGGGACCTCCCTGTGCATTTTGTTTCACCTTTCTGTGAATCTGTATAATATTTACAACTACAAAGTTTAAAAAAAAAAATTTCTAAGTGGCTGGGCACAGTTGCTCACGCCTGTAATCCTAGCACACTGGGAGGCTGAGGTGGGAGGATCACTCGAGGTCAGGAGTTCGAGACCAGCCTGAGCAAGAGCGAGACCCTGTCTCTACGAAAAAATATAAAGAAATTATCTGGACAACTAAAAATATATAGAAAAAATTAGCTGGGCGTGGTGGTGCATGCCTATAGTCCCAGCTACTCGGGAGGCTGAGGCAGAAGGATTGCTTGAGCCCAGGAGTTTGAGGGTGCTGTGAGCTAGGCTGACGCCACAGCACTCTAGCCCAGGCAACAGAGCGAGACTGTCTCCAAAAAAAAAAAAAAAATTTCTAAGTAACTCAAATTCTTACATAATATTTCTCAAATTACCACGAAAGGAAGATGTAGTCTATAGCCATACCCAGTTTACCACCACCCACTCTCCTATAACTTTGTAGTTACTCTCATATGTCTTTTCAGAATTCATGTTACATATTTGCCTAGTGCTGCTTATTTCTTATTTTCCTTCACTTTCCCAACCTTCTGACCTCTGTATATCCCCAAAGCTCAAATAACTGATAAGCTAATGCAAGGACCTCCTTGAAAGGGGGAAGAAAATGAGCAAGAGCCTTTTGTCGAGCTGGAAGAGAAGAATGGCAGGGCATGCGTATACAGTAATACTTTTTTGTTCCGGCACACTCATGAAGTAGGTAGGTGGTAATATGCTCACACTCAGAGCAAGTTTAAGTAATTTTGCTTAAGGTCAGTGGTATTTATATGGCATTGGCAGAAACATGAACTGACAGACTTCAGAGTCTGTAGTCCATGTTCATAACTGTCGCATGCCGCGTTTCCACCATTATGATGCACTCTGATGAGTGCTTCTATGAGAGGTATATTTAAAGGTTGGATGGTGGGTCAGAGGAGGCACACTTAACTCACTGGAGAAGGCTTTAGCAAGGCTGTCCGTGGGTGATATGTGTGATTCAATTTTTGGAAGATAAGTAGAGTTAGCCATCTTAAGGTGATGAATGAGATCGTGACCCATAAACCATAAGCAGTTGTCATGGCTGGAATGTAGGATTTATGTTTGAGAAGTGGAGAGATGAAACTAGATCACAAATGGCCTTACCTGCCATTCAACAGAATGTGGATTAAAGTGTGAAGATAATGGGAACCATCGAAGGGTTTATGTGGGGTTTGATCTGAAAGAATTTTAGAAAGGTTACTCGGAGTGCATTGTAAAGAATAGACTGGGAAGATGGGAGACTAAAGGTAAGATAAGTTAGGAAGCTCTTGGGGCAGGCGAGAAAAAAAGTTAGCAAGCTCTTTTGGAAATTTATGAGTCAAGAGAACCCGAGCCAAGGCAGAAAATAGAAGCATATAGAGTTATCAGGAGATAGAACTTGTAATTTGGCGTTCATTTTAATAGGGTAGGTAAGAGAGAGGCAAAGGTAACTCCCAGCTTGCTGACTGGGGTGGCTGATCTTGATCAAGAACTAAGCTAGGAGTAAGATTGTGCGTAAACAGAACGATGAAGTCAGATTAATAAACGGTTCGAGGCAGCTTTGCTGCTTAAGAGTGGAGTTGCCCAGGTGTCAGTTCATCATACACGGGAGTCTGTAGCTCAAGAGAAGGGGGCTACCAGGCTGGTTTAGATTTGGGAATTGGCAACACATGGTAAAGTCTGGAATGAGAAGAGAAAGGGGAGCAGAAAATAAAACTCCAGAAAATACTGACATTTATCAATGATCCAAGGAAGGGAAAAGCCTGTGAAAAATGGTGATGATGGGAAGAACCAAGGAGGGGGACCATCATAAATAGTGAAAGAGAAGAGAGACATTTTTAAAAATCGGTGAATTATGGTACATTTATATAGGGGAATGTTATGAACAGTATATAGTCATATAAGGATCATGTATTTAAGGAATACTGAATGAATGTGGGAAGAGACTCAGGATATAATTTTAAAAAGTCAGGATAACTGTAGTAAAATCCCAGTTTTGTAACAATAAACATGAATGTGTTTATACGTATGCATAGAAGGAAATTTAGAAGACAGTACCTTAAAATTTTAAGTTTCTCTGGTGACAGAATCCTGTTTCACATTTCTTTATTTTATAAATTTTCCATAATGAACGTATATTATTTGTTGTGAGAGAAAAAATACATATATAAATTAAGTGGATTCAGTCAAAACTAATTTCTAGAGGAAATGTTAAGTGCAAAAATTGCTCAAAAGGGTCCATTTGACTTATGAACTAGGAGGTCATTGGTGACCTCAGAAAATTTTCAGAGTCATAATGGGATCAGAAACTAGGGTTAAAAAAAGAATGGAAAGCAGAAAATGGAGATGATGAATATAAAAA
>NW_012151174.1:4471169-4472337 GCF_000956105.1 Propithecus coquereli
GATATAGAGTGAGCTTACATTTTTATTCTGGAACCACGCATACACTTCTTTTTTGGCTAATAAGTAAATATAGGCGTGGAAAGAAAAAACCCTATGCCCTTCTTTCTGGTAACTAATTTTGTTGATTATTTTTATTTTCAGGCCCGAGCAAATGCACGTGCCGCTGTTCTAAAAGAACAACTAGAGCGAAAGAGAAAGGAAGCATATGAGAGAGAAAAGAAAGCATGGGAAGAGCATGTAAGATTCACTCCAGATTCTTAATCTTGGTCGTGTTCATGTTCTTCTGTCTCTTCCTTGGTAGTACATCAGCATTATAGTTTTGTAATCTTTTCTTCTCTTTTTTTTTTTTATTATCATTCTCCCTGCCCCCTTGCCCTCTCATCTTCTTGCCCTCTTATCCTTCTCTACCTCTCTCTGTCCCTCTGTGTAGGTCTTTCTCTCTTGCATATTTAAGTATGATCTATGTGGAAGTTAGTTGAGGGTTTGCTTTGAGGTGAGAACCTAGTTTATGTATTTTTAAATTTTTTATTTACTTTTTGCCAAGTAGCTAATCAAAATCCTAGCATCATTTAATAACTGCATCTTCCTTTTGCCACTGATTTATAATGCTGCCTTTAAGATTTATTAAAGTCTTATATATACCAGTGAATGGATCTGCAGCATATATGTATCAAGCTATGTTTTCCTCTGGGCCTTCTCCTCTGCTATGTTATTATAGTGCCTCATTTTATTAGTAATTGTAGATATAGAATATACTTTAATTTCTAATAGAATTCTTTCCTCATTTTCCTTTACTCCTTTCTTAAATTCATTTTTCTTAATTATTTGCTTTCTTTTGCTTTACCAGACAAATTTTAGGGTAATTTTTATTTCATTTTTTTAAAAAATCCTATTGGAATTTTGATTAGTATTATATTAAACCTGCAGATTAACTTAAGAACTGACTGTTTATAATAGTTTTTATATAGGAACATATTAAGTTTCTACATGTACTCATTGTTTCTTTTATATCCCTTATACAATTTTGATCATTTTTTACACATACCTGTTATATTTTTTATATAGGTTATTTCTTATTTCATTTTTTTAAAAAATCCTATTGGAATTTTGATTAGTATTATATTAAACCTGCAGATTAACTTAAGAACTGACTGTTTATAATAGTTTT
>NW_012151174.1:4473319-4484335 GCF_000956105.1 Propithecus coquereli
AGAACTGACTGTTTATAATAGTTTTTATATAGGAACATGTTAAGTTTCTACATGTACTCATTGTTTCTTTTTTATATCCCTTATACAATTTTGATCATTTTTTACACATACCTGTTATATTTTTTATATAGGTTATTTCTATGTAGTTTATAATTTCACTTCTATTTTTAAAGTGTTTTTTTCTAACAGAATATTGTTAATATTTAGAGAAATTTTGGGTTTTCACTTATCTCTTATTATGAGTTTTCCTATTCTACCAATTTTCAATTTTCTGGGTTTTTAGCATGCAGTTACATATCACTGGCAAGTAGGCATGATATACGTCGTATTAACAGTAATTCCTATAGTTTATTGTATGCCAGGCACATTATAATCATCGTACCGTTGACCCTTAACGCATGGGTTGGGGCACTGACCCCCCCACACACAAAAATTCACATGTACTTTCGACTCTCCAAAAACTTACCTACTAATAGCTACTGTTGACCAGAAGTTTTACCAATAGCATGAACAATCAATTAACACAGATTTTTATGTTATATGTATTATATACTGTATTCTTAGATAATAAAGCTAAAGAAAAGAAAATATTAAGAAAAGTGTAAGGAAGACAAAATATATTTAATATTCATTAAGCAGAAGAGGATCATTATAAATGTCTTCATCGTCATTGTCTTCACGTTGTGCAGGTTGAGGAGGGAGAAGAGAGGGGTTAACTTGCTGTCTCAGGGGTGGCAGAGGCAGAAGAAAATCCCTGTATTAAATGGACCTGTGGAAGTTCAAACCTTTGTTGTTTAAAGGTCAAGTGTATATGTATTACTTTGTTTAATCCTTACCACTTTACAAAACACATATAGAAAAAATAAAACAATTATATGAAATCACATTTCCAGTAATAACAGAACAGGGATTTGAACCTGAATCTTCCCACTATAGAAGTCTTTATTCTTATGCAATTTCCTTTCTTTCTGTAAGCTGTGTCTTTTATTACCATTTTGTTTCTTGTGGGCATTGGCCAGAACCTCTAGGACAATATTAAATAATGATGGGGATATTATTTACTTCTTATCTTTAATGGAAATGCTTCATTAAAGCATTATGTATGGTAAAATATTAATAGTAAGGATATATAGGTCTCTAATTTTAACAGTTTTTTTTTAAATCATAAAATGTGTTTGGGAACTTCCCTTCTCATGGATTGGTAGAATCAATATCATTAAAATGTCCCTACTGCCCAAAGTAATTTGCAGATTCAATGCAATAGCCATCAAAATACCAATGTCATATTTCACAGTTCTGGAGAATATAATCCTAAGCTTCATTTAGAACCAAAAAAGAGCCCAAATAGCCAAAACAATCTTAAGCAAAAATAACAAATCTGGAGGAATCACATTACCTGACTTCAATTTATATGATGTGGCTATAGTAACCAAAGTAGCATGATACAGGTATAAAAGTGGAGACATAGACTAGTGGAACAGAATAGAGAACCCAGAAATGAAACCATCTATCACCTGGGCCTGGTGGCTCATGCCTGTAATCCTAGATCTCTGGGAGGCTGAGGTGGGAGGATTGCTTGAGGCCAGGAGTTCAAGAACAGCCTGAGCAAGAGTGAGACCCTGTCTCTACAGAAAATAGAAAATTTAGCTGGGTGCACCTGCTTGTAGTCCCAGCTACTTGGGAGGCTGAAGCAGGAGAATTGCTTGAGGCCAGAAGTTTGAGGTTGCAGTGAGCTATAAAGACGTCACTACACTCTAGCCTAGACAACAAAAGCATGACTCTGTCTCAAAAACAATAAATAAATAAAATCTACCTACAACCGACTGATCTTTGGCAAAGCAGACAACAACGTACACTGGGGAAAGGAAGTCCTGTTCAATAGATGGTGATGGGAAAATTGGATAGCCACATGTAGAAGAATGAAACAGGACCCCTATCTCTCACCATATAGAAAAATTAATTTAATATGGATAAAAGGCTTAAATCTAAGGCAAGAAACCATAAAAATTCTAGCAGAAAACATAGGAAAAACTCTTCTAGACATTGGCCTAGGCAAAAAATTTATGACTAAGACCTCAAAGGCAAATACAGCAACAACAAAAACAAAAAAAAATGGGACTTAATTAAATGTAAAAGCTTCTGCACAGCAAAGGAAATAATCAACAGAGTGAATAGACATTCTAAGAATGGGAGAAAATATTCACAAACTATACATCTGGTAAAGGACTAATATCCAGAATCTACAAAGAACTCAAAGCAGCAAGAAAAAAACAAACAACCCCATCAAAAAGTGAGCAAAAGACATGAACAGAAGTTTTTCAGAAGAAGATAGACAAATGGCCAAGAAATATATGAAAAAAATAATATCACTAATCATGAGGGAAATGCAAATTAAAACCACAATGAGATACCACCTTACCCCTGTTAGAATGGCCATTATTAAAAAGTCAAAAAACAATAGATGCTGGCATGGATGCAGAGAGTAAGGAATGCTTATACACTGTTGGTGGGAATGCAAATTAATACATCCTCTATGGAAAACAGTATGGAGATTCTTCAAAGAAATAAATGTAGACTTACCATTCAAACAGCAATCCACTGCTGGGTATCTACCCAGAGGAAAAGAAGTTATTTTATAAAAAATACACCTGCACTTGAATGTTTATCGCAGCACAATTCACAATTGCAAAGATGTGGAGTCAACCTAAGTGCCCATCAGTTCATGAGTGGATTAATAAAATATGGTGTATATATACACATCCATCCCATGGAGTACTACTCAGCTATGGAAAGGAATGAAATAATGTCTTTTGCAGCAACTTGGATGGAACTGGAGATTATTATCCTAAGCGAAGTACCTCAGGAATGGAAAAGAAATACCACATGTACTCTTATAATTTGGAACTAATCAATGGGTACACACGGGCACAGAGAGATGTAACGGACATTGGAAACCAAGAAGTGGGGAGATTGGGAAGGGTGAGGGTTAAAAGCTTACCTATCGGGTAAAATGAACACTATTCTGGTGATGGGCACACTAAAAGCCCCAACTTAAGCATTATACAAGGTATCCATGTAACAAAAACATTTGTATCCCCTTAATATTTTGAAATTTAAAAAAACACAAATAACTTCTTTGATTAAAATAATAATAATAATAATAAAAGAAGAAGCAAAGAAAATATATACATCACCCAAATCTGTTGGACTTTGGTTTTCAAATCCCTTTTAAACCTAACCTGATCTGGAAAATAGTTTTGAGCCTACCTTTGGTGGCATACATATACAGCAGGTGGGAACAACCTGGTTTTGTTCTGCTGGGGTTATGTCTTCAGCACTGGAAACAGGAACACCCAACCCATGCTGGTTTGCACAGTGGTCAAGGACTGTATCAGGATGAATCAGTGTGAAATTCCCCGTGTGTTCTTTTTCAGTCAGTTTTCCTCATCATAAGGCTACTGCTGTCATTGTTGTGTTCAGCTACAACGTTGCAGTTGCAAGCTTTAAGGGCCATTGCCCCTGATCATCTTTAGCTTAGTCTTTAATATTCTATTCCAGCATTCCACATAGCTCATGAAAGTGGTTGGAATAGTAATATAGCCATTAAATATGATGCGCTTTATGCTTAATTCAGATCAGCCTTATCTTTAAAATGTGGTGCCTTAAGCAAAATGACATGGAGGGCATCAAAGTACATGATGATAGCAGTCTGCATGGCTTTGATTGTGTGATGTCCTGCAGTCTTAGAGACTGGGTCAGCTGTTTCTTGTCCACTCCCGTCAGTATGCAAGCACAGGCTGTGTCTTGGCAGAAGAACTCTATCGTCACTTGCCTTTTTGTGTTATTTGTATTCCTCTGGTGGGGATGGATGGGCTGCATCTTAGTTCGTGTTTTTGTGATTGGCACGTGGGACACTAGTGTAGCACATTTATCAAAGGAAGTTGTTTCCTTTTCTCCAGTCAGGGAGGGTCTGATCACTTGAGTGACTCAGGATGTTATGCTTCCAGCAGTCCACGTTAATGTGTCTCAGAGAACCCAAAGCATGAGTATTGTCATTATGTTTCTTTCCTGAAATCTGCTCTTGGTGGACTGACATATGGCCCCAAAACACATTAAAATGTGATTTTGGATACATCTTATATAATGGTTTTCTGAAGAGCAGTTTCACACACCGGCTTCCTTTTTGTAGCTTGTTTCCCATTGCCCTGCTCATTTGACAATATCATAACCACTTTCCATGAGTTGGTAGATGCACATACTTGTCCATTCATAGCCATGTGTGTTATCTTACCTGTTGGGTTTACTGTCTCATGTATTTATCTTCCCATTGACACTCACCACTTCTGCTGCATCCCTGGATTGCAGTTCTGCCTCTGTAAGCAGAGATCTGTAAGTTTACCTTTTCTTCTTCATCTTACAGGATAAGGCCCAGTCTACATATTTCTTACTGTCAATTCAGGCAGCATACCTTTGAAGTCTGTTTCTTGGTTAGGTCTGTACTTGGAATATAATGAGTTCCTTCTTTCTTATATTTAACTCTTACGTATTGCATTTTTATTTCTGTCTTTGTCTCATTCTTCAGACGGGCCTGTGAGGCTTCCTCTAGAGTGTTCAGACTCCGCCTTTCTGGCTACTTCAGAATGTTCCTATCCTTAGTCTTGCCATGCGGTCTCGTTCACTTAAACAGACACGTTATGCGGTCAGTTTGGAACTATGCTCCCTGCATCAGATGTGACTTGACGTTAGCGTAGTTCCACAGGTCTCTGCAAGGTTTGTTTAACACCTTGGATTAACAAACATCAGGAAAAATCAGCATCCTACTTCAAAGTTACTCCTCCAGTGATCTTCCTAGCATTAAACTCACTTTCCCCGAGCAGTGGGAAGAGAAGTTTCACGGGTGGTGGCAGTAGTCGTGGTGGTGGCAAAGCAGAGGAGGGAGGAGGGGCAGCTCTGGAAGCACTCTCAGAATTTATATTTCAGCAAGTGCATAAGCATTTGGCAAAGTACGTCAAACAGTGATTCAGCTAACAGCGAGTGTTCTACAGTCTTCATTATATCACATTGTTACTCCTGTGCAGCTATTCACCTACACGGTGGCGTGGCTCTGTTTCCTTACATGACCACTGGCGTCAGGCCTCTCCACTGCTGGAAGGCCGCATTAGGCCTCATTACACCCATCGAACACACCTGCAAGAACATTTGCATGATTATTATACAGTTCAAGAAAAATCCTCTTAAAAGTCTTTGCTCTCTAAGCCATGTAAAACCAGTGTAAAAATTTTTTCTCTTTATATATATTCTTCTCCCCTTTAATGGTAGGTCTATCTCAGATATGACAGATTTTAGAACTACAGTCACGCGTCATTTTAACGATGGGGATACGTTCTGATAAATGCATCGTTAGGCAGCTTTGCCCTTATGTGAACATCATAGTGTGTTTAAACAGACCTACTACACACCTAAGCTACATGTTATAGTGTATTGCTCTGAGGCTACAAACCTGTGCAGCATGCTATCGTGCTGAACACTGTAGGCAGCTGTAACCCAATGGTATTTGAGTATATAAACGTATCTAAAAAGATACAGTGTAAATAATGGTATTATAATCTTCTGAGACCACCGTTGTATATGCTATCGTTGACCAAGATGTCATTTTGTGACACATGACTGTATTATTGAGGGATAATCCTAGTTTCTAGTATGGTGCAACTTTGTATTTCCTGAAGGAATATATTCCTTCAGAAATATTTTTATGGTGGCAACATTATACTGTGGTTGCAAGCCTGGCTTTTGAGGTCCAACAGGCAGTCAACCCATTTTCAACTTGGGTAATTATTTTATTGCATGCAATAAATGCAAGACCCTGATAGGCTATATATAGATAGTAAGATGTTTAATATAGTAAAGCAAATTAACTATGTGATCTATCATATCACAGTTACCGTTTTTTGACAAGAGCAGCTACAATCTACTTAACAAAAACCCCTAATGCAATACTATAGTCATAATGTTGAACATTAGATCTCGAGACTTGTTTATCCTACATACCTGTTACTTTGTATTTTTTGACCTACATCTTCCCATTTTTTCACCCTCCCATGTCCACCTCTAGTAACAACTGTTTTATCCTTTATCTCTGTATATTTTGTCTTTTTTTTTTTTAGATTCCACATATAAGTGAGATCATTCAAGAGAGATTGGGCATCCCTAATCTGAAAATCCAAAATCCAAAAATGTTCCAACGAGCCTATCTTTTGAGCACCATATTGGTGCTCAGAAAGTTTCAGATTTTGGAGAATTTTGGATTTCAGACTTTCAGATTAGGGATGTTCCAGCTATATAGCCTTGCGTGTTCTCTTTTGGTTACTATTTATATGGATATCTTCTTCCTTCCTTTTGCTTTCGGCCTGTGTGTGTCCTTAAAGCTTAACTAGGCCTCTCGTAGGCAGCATAAAGTTGGATTTTCTTGTTTTATCCATTCAGCCATTCTACATCTTTTGACTGGAGAGCTCAATCAATATTTATTCAAGATTGTTATTGATAGGTAAGCAGTTGACTTTTGCCATTTTGTTAATTGTTTTCTGGTTATTTTGAAGTCCTTTGTTCCTTTCTTCCTCTCTCGTTGTCTCCCTTTGTAATTTGGTGATTTTCTGTAGGCTAAGCTTTGATTCCTTTCTCTTTCTTGTTAGTGTGTCTGCTGTAGTTTTTTTCTTTGTAGTTATCATGAGGCTTGAAGAAAACATCTTACAGTTATAATAGACTATTTTAAGTGATAACAACTTAACTTTGGTTCTATACAAGTACTCTAGACTTTTACCCTCCTTCCCACAATTATGTTTTTGCCACAATTTACATCTTTTTATATTGTGTATATTATAACAAGCTATAGTTGTCTTTTACATTTTGACTTTTGATGTTCACACTAGATATTTGAAAAGTTTGCATACCACCATTACAGTGATGGAGTATTCTGAATTTGAATATGTATTTGCTTCTACCACTGAGTTTTATACTTTAATATGTTTTCATGATAGTCGTTATTGTACTTCTATTTCTGGTTGAAGAACTCTATTAAGCATTTTTTTGTAAAGCAAGTCTAGTGGTGATGAATTCCCTTAATTCCCTCAGCTTTTGCTTGTCTGGGAAAAACTCTATTTCTCCCTCATTTCTGAAGGACAGCTTTGCTGTTGATGACATTCTTATCTGGTAGACTTTTTTCTTTTACTGCTTTGAATGTATCATCTCATTCTCTCCTGGCCTGCAAGGTTTCTCCTGAGCAATCCACTGATACTCCAATGGAGATTCTCTTGTATGATATTTGATGCTTTTGTCTTGCTGCTTTTAAAATTCTTTTGACATTTTGATTATAATGTGCCTTGGTGAAGACCTCTTTGGGTTGAACCTGTTTGGTACTTTTGAGTTTCATGGATCTGGATGTCCATATCTCTCCTAAGACTTGGGAAACTTTCAGCAACTATTTTGTTAAATAAAGCTTCTGTGCCTTTCTCTGTCTCTTTCTGGAATTCATAATGGGAATATTTGTTCATTTAATGGTATGCCTGCTGTAAGTCCTGTAGACTTTCTTGACTTCTTTTATTATTTTTCCTCTGACTGGATTATTTCAAAAGACATGTCTTCAAGTTTATAGATTCTTTCTTCTGCTTGATCTAATCTGTTGAAGTTCTCAGTATTAACATTTTATTCATTGAATTTCTCAGCTCCAGGATTTCTTTTTGGTTCTTTATTGTGGTATTTATCTGTTGAATTTCTCATTTACATCATGATTGCTTTCCTAATTTCATTGACTTATCTATCTGTATCCTATTGTATCTCCCTGAGTTTCTTTAAAATCATTATTTTGAATTCTATTTCATGTAGTTTGTAAATTTCCATTTCTTTGGGGTCAATTAATAGAGAATTATTTGACGGTGTCATGTTTTCTTGCTTTTTCATGTTTCTTATATCTCCTCATTGATAAACTACGCATCTGGTAAAACAGTCACCTCTTCCAAATTTATAGAGTTGTTTTTTTAGGTAAATATTTCACCTGCAAATGGTCCTTTGGGTGTCGGTTGGGCAGGATGTGTTGGTTTTAGTTCCAGGTAGGCGTAGTAGTGTGGTCACCTTGCAGCTTCTTCAGCTATAATCAGTATCAGCAATGACTGCAGGTACCTCAGTGCACTGGGCTGTAGGAGTTCATAGCAGCAGTGGTGGCAGCATAAGTTGTTAGGGTTCTTGGTGGTAAGGGCTTTAGGGGGGTCTTCCTGTTCCTGTTTATTCCACAGTAGGGAGACTTAGTTGGGGGAATCCCTCTTGGTGTTGGGTCTGACACAGCTCACAAGCAGCCACAGTGGCATTGTGTTCCACAGCACCGATGCTGGTGTCCTGGGCTCAGTGTTTTCCTGAATTACTATGGCACCAGTGACTTGGGTACAAGTTCACTCTCTGAGGCATGGGAAGATGCAGCTCTCACATAAAGCCCGGGACTGTGACTCCGAAGCATTCCCCAGTAAGTCAGGCTCAGGGGGTATGGACATAGCTAAGACTCTGACACTCTGATCCTGAAGGTCAGCGCACAGCACTGACACAGGCCCAGGGAGCAAGGGATATTCTAGAGGCTTGGGCCTCAGGGAGTAAGGAACAGCTGCAGTTTAGTTCCCGTAGCCAATAGGACACAGTGGCAACTTGGACACCAGCAGAGGAGGCACCTGTAGCAGTGACTCTGGAGTGCTGGGACTCAGTAGTAGACCAGGCTCTGTGAGACTGGGTGCAGCAGCAGCAAGGACCCATGAGTGGTGGGACACAGCTGTGGCTTGGGCCTCAGTGGGCGGGGAATAACACAAGAATGACTCCACTGCCCAGAGAGGTGGGGCACCTCAGCAGCTCATATTCCAGAAGGCTAGTTCAGATCCAAGAAGACGGGGTACTGCATCTGTTTAGTCCAGAGGGCAGGGTGGCACAGCTCAGCCAAGCCTTCATTTCCCTAGGGGGAGGCAGCGCAATCAGCTAGGGCATGTAGGGGCATAGCTGCCCAGCTTGGCTGGGGCTTCTGGTCCCTGGGGAGCAGTGGGGCACAGCTGCTTTTCTAGGCTTAGGCTCTGAGCAACCAGGGGACAGGGCACAGAAGCAACTAGGATAGGGGAGATGGAGTGCCTTTGAGGCAGCTTCTTCCCAGGGATAGGAAGCTTCAGCAACTCAGCTGGAGAATGGCGTACTGCCCTGTGTGAGCATGGTATGATTATGGCAGAGCCTCAGGGATGAAGGGATGCATGGCTACTGGCCCCTGGCGCAGGATACACTCTAGCAGTGGCTTTGGTTTCAAGATGGCACAGCACAGTGGGGCCTTGAACCATGGGGACAGTGTATGAAAAGGGCTCCTTCTCTGGAGTAGTCCAGCCATGTGAACTCCAGGCAGCTTCTTAAGCTGAATCAGGGCCTTTGAGGACTGCAGAATTCTCCAGTAGCAAAGACTGTAGATGTCCAAGGTGGATGGAGATCTCTGGGGATCTTCTGCTTATCTTTTCCCCTAAGGGAAAAGTCTCCCTTGGTTTGGAGCTGATCCTGACTAGGGGAACGGAGCGGCAGAGGCAAGGTGTTTCTTTCCCTTCTGTATGGGGCCATCCTGAGTTTCCGTGCTTCACAGAGCTGCCGCTCTCTTGCTGTACTCCGGCATTCTCCTTTAGTCACTCTGGCCAAAATGTAGTTGTTAACTCATTCTTTTGGTCCTTTTATGTAGGGGAGGGTGGGGGTGTCAAGTGTTCAGCACCTCTAATCAGCCACCTTGTTGACATCACCCCTCTCCTTTCCTTTCCTTTCCCTTTTCTCTTTTCCTTTCTCTCTCCCTCCCTTCCCTCCTCCCTGCAGTCAGTTTCTATTGCTTTCAACCAAAGAACCTTAACTGATTTACCATGTAAAATGCTCAGCATGGTACCCAGTGAATAGTAACACAAATAAATAAAGTCATTGGGATTTCTGTGGCTGCATAAGTATTTTGGAGCTGTGCATAGAGAAATGTTCCGTAAACATTTGTGTGTTGAATGCACCCTGGTATAGTGAGAAGAAAAAATGAGGCTGAAAATTAGAAAACCTGATTTTTAGTCTCAGCCTTTCCAATTAATTGGCCTGTTTGAGGGCTTGCTTAATGTTTATGGACTTTTATTTCCTTATCTCCTAGATAAAGGGCTTGATCTCTAATATTGATCTATCTAAATTGTCTAGAAAAATAGTATTCATAATGTAAGTACTTAAGTCCAGCTTAATCTACAGAAAATGAGTCAAAGTTATTTTACCAAGTAATTATTTCAGTAGAAAGTCTAATAAAGCATAATCTAGATGTTGTATGGGGAGCTTCATATGTCTATATTCACTTATTGACCATTACTGTAACTTGGGAGTGGCTAACATGGTATTTGCAGTTGGAATTAGCATTATTAAACCCCCTAAAATATTAACCAAAAGTTTGCTTGTAGGTATGTTTGTGCATTTTCTTCAGTAAGACCACATATCTTTCATTGGATTCTCAGAAGTATTTTGGGTCTAACAAAGGGTAAAAATCACCACCTTAATTATGCTGATTCTTTGGCAGTATATACCTAATTTTATAAAATATCCTCTTTGACATATTTAATGATAAAAGTTATTCTAAATAGGATTTAAATATGGAAAATAATGTGTGATGATAGATCTTTTTTTTTCCCCAAGTAATATAGTGTTGCCTTCCTCAGCCAGCATGTGAGTGGACCATGTAAGGAAGATAGTTTTTTAAAAGGGCAGCAATGTATTTTAAAATGAAAATTCACTGAAAAATGGAATTAGGGAAATTTTGTCTTGATTAGGTCAGAGATAATATTTTGGATGTGAGTTCCTTTTTGATTGCATTTAACTCTTTCTTGTCTATTTCATTTCTATCTTTGTCCTGTTCCTCAAAAGTTCCATGCAAGCCTGAGAGGCTCCCTACCCCTTCTGGCTACCTTGAATTGTTGTGATTCTTAGGCAATACATTTCTTTTTTTTTTTT
>NW_012151174.1:4493685-4495364 GCF_000956105.1 Propithecus coquereli
TTATGTTGACATTTTTATAATGAGAGTTTTTGTGTTGGGTGATTGATACTCCAACTTCAAGAAGATTGTACCCAAACTTGGAGAAATTACAGAAGCATTTCTATTAGAAGAGTAAGAATAATAAATATGTTTTCTTCCTACCAAATATTATAATGGATTTAAATTAAAGTGAGAAGAGTGATATTGAATCTTTTAAAGACAGTTTGGTTTTCATGATTATTTTATGAAGCATGGATGATGCAATGAAAGCAAGTTATTTAGGATTACATGACATGATTATGTTTACATTTGTGATCAGAGGGTTTTTTTCTCTATTCACTACTCTGTCCCCATCACCTAGTGTAGTGCCTTGCTCAATAAATAATTGAGGAATGAAAAAACTGCTTGTGTATAGAGTGAATAAACAGTGATCTTGTAGCTACCATTTTATTTCTTCATGCAAATATAAAATCCCCAATGTATTTAATTTATTTTTCTTTTAGTTGGTGGCTAAAGGAGTAAAGAGTTCTGATGTTTCTTCACCTTTGGGACAGCATGAAACAGGTGGCTCTCCATCAAAGCAACAGATGAGATCTGTTATTTCTGTGACTTCAGCTTTGAAGGAAGTGGGTGCGGTAAGTTTCCTAATATTTAGAACTCTTCAAAGCAAAAGATTATTTGAAAAGAAATTAAATTTAATGAGTTACATTAATTTCTAATGTTTCCTCAGGTTTTTCTAGGGAAAAATTACTTTTTAACAGTTTTTTGTTTACTCTGAATATTGGAGCATCTTTGCTCATAGGTTTTATGTCTAAGACCACCTGGTAGATGAAAATATGTTAAAATGATTGTCTTTTTTTACTTTAAAGGAATATTGATATACATTAATACATAGAAATGTACTGAAAATAACGCAACAAACATTTTTATAGGAAACCCTTATGATTAACAGATGTTGACTTTTTAAAAAATAATGTCTCTTTGGTACTTGAAGTAACTAACTCTAGGAATTAAGCCCAACACGTTTACATTCATTTGAAATTTTGCGACATAGCAATTGTTAGAGGACTCAATGTGATTACAGTTAATTCATCAATTATTTCTTTTACTTTCTACTTCTAAATCTCTGTCATGCCATGCAGATAGTAAAACAAATATGGACAAATAAAAAGTATAAATTTAGAAGTATATTCCAAGCGTCTATCTGAAGCGTGAAGACTGCTGTGGAGTTAAGAGAAAGGGCTCACGATGTGGAGTTTCTGCCTAGAATTGAGTAGGCAGAAGGGAAAGTGTCTGCTGAGTCAGATGACACATTAACCTCACTTTCTCCTTTCCTGGTAACCAGTGTCCGTGCTGTGTATTTGTCGAGTTTCATTAAGTTTTTGTGGACAAAATTGGTACACTAATTTTTTTTTTTTTTTACAACCTTTGTGTTTGTCTTGAAAATAAGACTGAGTAGGAAGATAGAAGTTTCTTGATCACTCTCAAGAACTTCATATAAGAAACTACTGTTTTTCAAGTAGGTTTGTTCTCTTTTTCTTTCTGATAACGTCTTTGCATGTGCTACATTGTTACCTCAACTTTAGATACCACTGTGTGGTTCCCTTCCTGGTACCCAGTCTCACGTCTCAACTAGCTGTTCATCTCTCTGGTTATAGCAACTCCTAATCCTGACTGCTTTACTGGGTAAAATGTTCTTT
>NW_012151174.1:4495414-4495883 GCF_000956105.1 Propithecus coquereli
CTTCCTAATAAGTAAGATGAAATAGTATTTGTATTGATCTGTGCCTCAAGTGTGGGTAAACTGATGGTTTCATGTGTTTATAAACCTGACCTCACTATTTCATGAAGTTTTGAATTTGTCATTTGATGGCACTGATGGTTAATTTTTCAGAACATTATAAAATTGACACATAAAATAGAAACAATTTTAGTGATAATTAAAAATATTTTGTGGAGAAATAATCATTGTGGAATTTATGAACCTTGTGAGAAGATAGCTAAGAAAAAAAAGCTTCCAAAGTATTTCTTTTAAACCTGAGTTATGAAATTTTCAGGTCAATGTTTTATTTTTGTTGTAAATTTTTATGTTTAAAGCTGTGATTGAATTTTGAAAAACTGTTTAGAATGAAATATATATTTTAGACTTGAGTGATTAATTTTGTAATAAAATTGGGTCATATTTTTGTTTTGAAATTTTATGTTTTTTGTCT
>NW_012151174.1:4496998-4500332 GCF_000956105.1 Propithecus coquereli
AAAAAAAAAAAAATTAACTGGGCGTCGTGGCACACATCTGTAATTCCAGATACTTGGGAGGCTGAGGCGAGAAGATCGCTTGAGCCTAGGAGTTTGAGGATGCAGTTCCTCCAGCCTGGACGACAGAGTGAGACCCCCATCTGTAAAAACAAACAAACAAACAAACAGTGTCTTCTGTTGATTAAAAGAAAAGATTTCCTTCTGTAGGTACAAAGAGAAATAGTGTGAAGAGAATTCAATAGAAACTTTTCCTATCTTTGTGTAATCACATCTTGTGCTGAATTTGATTGTCTTTGGTCTCATTCCCTGTTTAACTCATAACATCTTATCAATAAATTTTTGTTTCTGTTACTTTGGGTTTCTCTTAAGATTTAAGTCAGTATAGAAATGTCTCTATTCAATATATTTTGCAACTTATTTGAGAGTATAAGGTCAAGATAAAGGATTTTCAGTGCACTTACGTGACATTTGCTATTCTTGAACTGAGGACAAAATCTGCTAAGTATTCCCTATAGGTTTTTAAAATTTTTTTCTTAGGCCATATGTCTACAATTTCAGAAAGTTGTGCCAGTGCCTTGTTTAGATTGTATAGGAATTATGTATGCATATGGATAAGAAAGAATTTTTTAAAGAATATGGATAAATGAAGTATAATTAGAGCAGTGGGTGTATGCGTGATTTTTTTCTTTTTTTAAGAGTTTCCTTAATGTTCCTATTATAGGTATCTACCCAATAATTTTAGAAATGACTTTTAAGATAATCTTTGTAAGCATAAATGAACATTCTATTATAGGTTGGAAAGGGAAATTGATACTCTTCTTACTTTAGGGAAATTGGTTAAATCCATACTTTATCTCTTGTTTAATTATACAGTTAAATTACTTTTTTGATTTGTTTTAAATCTTAGTTTCCTTTGAATTTATAATGTAAAGTATTTGACTTTTGGGTTTCTGTTTCTTGTTGACTTCTGTGTCCTAAAACCTCTTTATTCAGTCCCTAAATTTTAAATTATGATCATGTACAAATGGATGTTTTTTGTTTTAAGTACATTCTAAAGATCAGAAACTTGCAAGTTAATTCATTTTGTCAGGGACTAAAACCAGACTTTTGGAGTTTAAGCCAAATAACCTCATTTAATAGAAACTAAATAAATAATAATTGCTACCATTTATTAGGTACATAGCTATATATTTTATATAAATTATCTCACATAATCCCTACAGCAAGGAGACAATGAGTATAGGATTTCTATTTTAGAAAAAAAATGTGAAGTTCAGAGAGTATGAAAAACAATGAAAAAATTCCTCGTAAGTGAGTGTTTTGGGATTTGAGTGTAGAACTGCCTGTCCCACTTCCACTGTATACCGTGGTCTCCTTGAACAATGCGCGGCTGTCCGAACACTGGCTGCTCTACAAAGTCTGTTCTTACCAGCCCTCTCTTGGCTGTACACCCTTCGCTCACTCTCTGGGTTTAGTTTGTTTCTTCCTGCCCTAGACCACTGAGCACATACCTCTTTACTTTCCTCTGTAACACACTGATTGATCTATGTGTTCCCCTTTCTCTTCTAGTGTATAATCCTTTGAGAGAAAACATTGTGTCTTATTCATTTTGAATATTCATTATCTAGAACTGTGCTTGGCACTTAATAGGTACTTAATACATTAATTCATGATTAATTTTTATGAAATATTGTGAATCTGTTTTCTCACAAAAATCATATTGGATTTATGTATTGAAATAGAAGAAATCATTTCTTTAAGTGAATTAGCATAGTACAATTGATGAATATGATATGTGTCAGAAGTAATTACTAATTTAAATAAAATGGCAGAATTTATACATTCAAAGTAATTTGTTTCTTTTGAAATAATCATCAACAGAAATAACATACTTGTTCTAAAAATGCTACTATTGTTCAGAACAACTTTGGAACTTGTTTCTATTTCCTCAGAATTTATGAAACCTTTGAATATATACTCTATGGTAATAAAACAATCATAAAAGAGTTTCAAAATATTTCAGTATAAACCTTCAAGGTGAGAATTCTTAGTTATGTGAGCTCTAGATGTTTTAAGAAGTCGTAGTCACATCTTAAACATCAGTATCCTTTTTCGGTAATGCTGGGTGCGGGACGTAAGCACCGTCTCCATCTCGGTTTGAATGAAGCAGGTGCGGGCGCGCCTCATCGCCGGGCGCCTGGCACACAGCGCAGCTGCACCCGCCCAGCGTGCGTGGCAGCCCCGCGGCAAGCAGGCCTTCCGGCGCCGTACCCCAGCAGCCTGTGCTCATTTCGTGTCTCTCTGTCACGTTTTGGTAATTTTCACAATATTTCAACCTTTCTCATTATTATTGTTGTATCTCTTGTAGTGATCTGTGATCAATGATCTTTGACGTTACTATTTTAATTGTTTTGGGTGCCACGGCCTGCGTTCATACAAGGTGGCGAACTTAATAAATGTGTGCATTCTGGCTGCTGCACCGACAATTCTCGTCTCTCTCCGTCTCCTTGAGCCTCTCTATTCTCTGAGACAAAACAATATGGAAATTAGGCCAATTAATCACCCAGCAGTGGCCTCTAAGTGTTCAAGAGAAAGGGAGAGTCTCACATCTCACTTTAAATCCAAAGCTAGAAATGATTTAGCTTAGCGAGGAAGGCATGTTGAAATTGTAAAATGAAATCTAGAAGCCTGAATATTAGAACTGTATTACTGCTTTATTCTTAGAAGACGCTCAATTTTTATTGTGTCTGAAATGGATACTCCCCAGAAAGTCTCGTTTACCGGTTTGAGGAAGAGTGGAAGTAGGGAGTGGATTTCCTGCCATGTTGGTATTATCATACCTATAGATGCCATTTTCATGTTTTTGTTAAAGGTTCAGAATCTAAATTTTTTTGGAGTCTAAATGGCAAGATAAAAACAAACACATATTAATGTAATATTTTAGTGAAGTCAGTCTTATTACCTGTACCCATCACTCTGTCCATTCTCATTTATGTTGACATTTTTATAATGAGAGTTTTTGTGTTGGGTGATTGATACTCCAACTTTAAGAAGATTGTACCCAAACTTGGAGAAATTACAGAAGCATTTCTATTAGAAGAGTAAGAATAATAAATATGTTTTCTTCCTACCAAATATTATAATGGATTTAAATTAAAGTGAGAAGAGTGATATTGAATCTTTTAAAGACAGTTTGGTTTTCATGATTATTTTATGAAGCACGGATGATGCAATGAAAGCAAGTTATTTAGGATTACATGACATGATTATGTTTACATTTGTGATCAGAGGGTTTTTTTCTCTATTCACTACTCTGTCCCCATCACCTAGTGTA
>NW_012151174.1:4502977-4507463 GCF_000956105.1 Propithecus coquereli
TATTTTTATTTTAGGATATTATGAGGGCACAAACATTTTGGTTACATTTTATGACTTTGCCTCACCCAAGTGAGGATTAGAGGCATGCCCTTCCCCTCTACAATGCTCACCGCGTCCAGTAGTTATGAGTTTACCTCCCCCCTCCCCCTAATTCCTGGAGAATATTACTACCGTGTGAGCACCGTTGTGTTGATCAGTCAGTGCCAATTTGATGGTGAATACAAGTGGAGCCCATTCTTCCGATCTGGTGATACCTCACTTTGGATAATGGGCTCAAGCTGTATCCAGGAAAATATAAGAGGTGCTAGATCACTGTCATTTCTTATGATTGAGTAATATTCCATTGTGTACATGTACCAAATTTTAATAATCCACTCATGGATTGACGGGCACTTGGGTTGTTTCCACATCCTTGTTGCAAGGATTTTTATTACAAAAGTGTCTAGAGCTAATGATATGTATTTAAATTGTATTACTTTAACTTTATATACCATCTTAGATTAATCTGTTACTAGGAATAATTCTTGATGAGAACCAGAGTAGTGAACTTTGATAAAATCTCAGAAACGTCCCTTAGGCATTTAGCAGAGATACTGACAAAATCTGACCTAATGATTCTCTTATTCAGTGATAGTTCCTGAGAACCTACTATTTTCTTACATTGGCCTAGTCACTGGATATACAGCAATGAACAAAACAGAAACGTGTCTTCTTGTGGAGCTTGCATTCTAAAAGGGCAAGTCTGTCCATGAACAAGTCAGATTTTAAGTGATTTTTTTTGATTGACTGTTTTTATAGAATTCTTTCTTGCATTGGAGAAAAAGCCCAAAGACTTGATAGTATTTATTTTCTTTATTTATTCAACAATTTTTTATTTATTCAACAGTTTGTTATTGGGTACCTATTCTTTGACAATAATGGCGGTTAAAACATAATCCCTCCCCTTAAGGAGCTTAAGGGCACACACACACATACATACATACCAGATTTTATTAATCTCCTCATGAATTGGTGAGCACTTAGGTTGATTCCACATCTTTGCAATTGTGAATTGTGGTGCAGTAAACATTCAAGTGCAGGTGTCTTTTTGAAAAAAATGACTTCTTTTCCTTTGGGTAGATCCCCAGCAGTGGGATTGCTAGATCAAATGATAGGTCTACTTTTATTTCTTTGAGAAATCTCTAGACTGTTTTCCATAAAGGCTATACTAATTTGCAGTCCCACCAACAGTTCTTTTCTCTCTGCATGCACACCAGCATCTATTGTTTTTGGACTTTTCAATAATACCCTTTCTGACAGATGTAAGATGATACCTCACTGTGGTTTTGATTCGCATTTCCCCGATGATTAGTGATGTTGAGCATTTTTTCATATGTTTATTGGCCATTTGTCTTTTTTGAAAAGCTGTTCATGTCTTTTGCCAACTTTTGGATGATGATGTTTTTTTCTTGCTGATTCGGTTGAGTTCTTTGTAGATTCTGGATACTAGCCCTTTATCACATGTATAGTTTGCAGCTACTTTCTCACATTCTGTAGGTTGTCTGTTTGCTCTGTTGATTATTTCCTCTCCTGTGCAGAAGCTTTTTAATTTAATCAAGTCCCGTTTATTTATTTTTATTGTTGCTGTAATTGCCTTTGGGATCTTAGTCATAAATTCTTTGCTTAGGTCAAGGTCTAGAAGAGTTTTTCATACATTTTCTTCTAGAGTTTTTATGGTTTTATGCCTTACAGTTAAGACTTTTATCCATTTTGAATTAATTTTGGTAAGTGGTAAGGATAGGGATCCTATCTCATTCTTCTACATGTGGCTATCCAATTTTCCCAGCACCATTTATTGAATAGGGATTCTTTTCCCCAGTGTATGTTGTCTGCTTTGCTGAAGATCACTTGGTTGTAGGTATGTATTTTATATATATGTTCTCTGTTCTGTTCTATTGGTCTGTGTCTCTCTTTTTGTAACAATATCATGCTGTTTTGGTTAGTATAGCCTTGTTTGAAGTCTGGTAATGTGATGCCTCCAAATTTGTTATTTTTGCTTAAGATTGCTTTGGCTATTTGGCTCTTTTTTGGTTCTAAATGAAGCTTAGGATTTTTTTTTTTTTTTTTTTTTTGGATCTGTGAGCTATGATGTTGGTATTTTGATTGGAGTCATATTGAATCTGTAAATCACTTTGGGCAGTATGGACATTTTGACGATGTTGATTCTACCAGTCCATGAGCATGAGATGTTTTTCCATTTGTGTCATCTGCAATTTCTTTCATCAGTGTTTCATAGTTCTCCTGTAGAGATCTTTCACCTCCTTGGTTAAGTATATTCCTAAGTATTTTATTTCTTTTATCTGTTACAATGGCAACAGCTTTTGTAGCTGTTGTGAATGGCAGTGAGTCTTTGATTTGACTCTCAGCTTGACCATTATTGGTAAATAGAAACGCTACTGATTTGTGTATATGATTTTGTAATCCGAGACTTTTCCTGAATTTATCAACTTCAGGAGTCTTTTGGTGGAGTCTTTGGGATTTTCTAGATGCAAGATCATACCATCAGTGAATATGGATACAGCAATAGTTTGACTGTCTTTTTCCCCATTTGGATATCTTTTATTTTTTCTCTTACCCGTTTGCTCTGGCTAGGACTTCCAGCACCATGTTGAATAGAAGTGGTGACAGTGGACACCCTTGTCCTTTTATAGTTCTTAGAGGGAATACTTTCAACTTTCCCCCATTCAGTATGATGTTGGCTGTGGGTTTGTCATATATGGCTTTTATTATTTTGAGGTATATTACTTCTGTGCCTAGTTTGTTGAGGATTTTTATCATGAAAGGGTGCTGGATTTTGGTGAATACTTTTCCTGCATCTATTGAGATGATCATATGGTCTTTGTTTTTGCTTCTATTTATGTAGTGAATCACATTTATTGATTTACATATGTTTAACCATCCTTGCATCCCTGAGATAAAGCCCACTTGATCATGGTGGATTATTTTCTTGATGTGCTGGTGAATTTGGTTTGCTAGTATTTTGTTGAGGATGTTGGCATCTATATTTGTAAAGAATATTGGTCTGTAATTTTCTTTTTCTGTTGTGTCCTTTCCTGGCTTTGGTATCAAGGTGCTACTGACTTCATAGAATGAGTTGGGGGGGACTCCCTCCTTCTCAAAGTTAAGGAATAATTTCTATAGTATGGGTACTGGCTCTTCTTTGTAGGTATGGTAGAATTTGGCTGTGAATCCATCTGGTCTGGGGCTTTTGTTGTTGTTGGGAGATTTTTTTTATTACTGTTTCAATCTTGCAGTTCATTACTGCTATATTTAGGATTTCTATTTCTTCCTGATTGAGTCTTAGGAGATTGTGTGTTTCCAGGAATTTGTCCATTTCTGCTAAGTTTTCTAGTTACTATGTGTAGACATTTTCACATTATTCATGGATGAGATTTTGTATTTCTGTGGTATCAGTTGTAATATCTCCTTTTTAATTTCTGATTGAGTTTATTTGGGTCCTTTTTCTTCTATTTCTGGTTAATCTGGCAAGAAGTCTATTGATTCTGTTTATGTTTTCAAAGAACCAACTTTTCGTTTCGTTGATCCTTTTGTATTTTTTGTTTGTTTGTTTTCTATTTCATTTAGTTCTTTTCTGACCTTTGTTATTTGTTTTCTTCTGCTGGCTATGGGTTTGGTTTGTTCTTCCTTTCTAGTTTCTTGAAATGTAACAGTAGGTTGTTAATTTGTGATCGTTCTGTCTTTTTGATGTAGACATTTAAGGCTATGAATTTCCCCCCTTAGGACTACTTTTTCTGGATCACACAGATTTTGATAGCTCGTGTCCCCTTTTTTGTTCAGTTTGAGGATCTTTTGATTTCCATATTAATTTCATCATTGACACAAGTATTATTCAGCAGCAGGTTGTTTAATTTCCATGACTTTGTGTATATTTGAGTGTTTCTCTTGGAATTAATTGCTAGTTTTATACCACTGTGGTCTGAGAAGATACATGGTATGACTTCAATTTTTTTGAATTTTTTGAGACATGTTTTGTGGCCTAAGATATAAACAGTTTTGGAGAATGTCCCTTGTGCTGATCAGAAGAATGTATATGCAGTAGTTTTTTGGTAGAATGTTCTGTAAATGTCTGTTAGTTCCATTTGTTCAGGAGTCCCATTAATGTTCAGTATTTATTTATTTATTTTCTGCTTTGATGATCTTTCCAGCTTTGTCAGTGGTACGTTGAAGTCCTGGCAATTACAATGCTACTATTTATCTCTGCTCAGTTATAGTAAAATTTACTTTATGAATCTGGGATCTCCTGTGTTAGGTGTATATATATTTAGGGTTGTTATATCTTCTTGTCAACTGCTCCCTTTACCATTATATAATGACCATCTTTGTCTTTCTTCACCATTTTTGATTTAAAGTCAATTTTATATGATAAGAGAGTGGCTACACCTGCTCTCTTTGGGTTTCTGTTTGTGTGGAATTTTTTTTTTTTTTT
>NW_012151174.1:4510233-4514257 GCF_000956105.1 Propithecus coquereli
ATAGATATATTTTTATTGCTATAATAGTATCAGTTGCTTCTTTTCTTGCCATTACTCATCATTCATTCCCTGAAAGTCTTTGTGATATCACGTTTTTTTCTCATGAAGCAATTGGATAAAAGACCCAAAATCTGCCTTATAATGCAGCGTTATTACGTTCCGTTATTGAAAATTATTTCTTTGTACCTTTGTCTCATAGAACATACAGTGGGAGAGGTTATTAAATTAGATCCTGGTGGATCTCCAAGAAGAGTCTGGGGGAAAAGCCCTACAGAGTCTGTCCTAAAGATACTTGGAGAAGCTGAACTACAACTTCAGACAGAAGTATTGGAAAACACAGCTGATAGAAGTGGTGAGCAGAGGCCGGGCGCGGTGGCTCCCACCGGTCATTGTAGCTCTCTGGGTGGCTGAGGTGGGAGGATCGCTTGAGGTCAGGAGTTCAAGAAAGATTATGGATATAAATATAGAAACCATCTAAATTAGTTATGACAGAATTAGCTTTGGGGAGATTGTGAGTTAGAAGGGAATGAATGGGAGTGACCTGGGCGTAGATAACTGCAGTAAGTTATTCTGAAGTAAATCTGTTCTCTCCTGGCACCAATTAAAAGTGTGGAGAGTTTCAAAGCAATTAGAAATAACTAGGAGTTACTACATGTAAACAGAAAAACAATAAATAATTTTGAAAATAGTATTCTAATATACATATTAATTTTACCAAAAGCAAAAAGAAGATAAACCATGTTAACCACCCTAGAAATTAGATACAGTTGAAATGAAATTCAACTGTCATAGACCTTAATCATTTATTAATTTCTAGTATATTAGAGAGCTTAACCAGTGATTAATTACTTGCTGCAATAATGCAGTTTTTTGAACTTTGCTCTAAATGTTATTAAAAGTAAAACTCAATTCATTTTGAGGACTAGCATGGTTGTTCATTTTTTGTTTTTACAGAGATTTCTCCTGAAGGGGAAAAGCACAAACCTTTAATTATTGGAGAAGACAAAGTACAGTGTATTTCACATGAAATAAACTCATCAACTCCTGTTGATTCTCCTGTTGAGACAATAAATCCAAAGTTTAGGGAGGCATCTCCACAGAGATGGCTGAAAGCAGAAGGAAATGTGGAAGGTATGTTTTATTGGACCAAAATGAGTTGCATTTCATAAATTTCTGCTTTATAAACAGGCCTTTGTAAACCATCAAAATTTGTATGTATGTTTGGGTAATTCATCTTAAGTTAGGTTCAATGTTTTTATACTTTTTTTTATTGCTGGTCTTTTTTTTTCATTGCTGCCTAACAAGTCACACCAAAACTTAGTGTTAAAATAATCACTTTATTATATCTCATGACTTTATGATTCAGGAATTAAGCGAAGGCTTGGCTGATGTGATTTTCCTAATTCGTGTGCCTTTGTCTCAGAGATCATTTGGTGCTATCTGGCTGGCAGATAGGCTGGTGCGAGGGGTCCAAGATGGCTTCATTGCTATCCTGGCAAGTGTAGCTAGAGCGCTAAGCTAAGCTGGGCCCCTCTCCCTCTTTCTGTGGTCTCAGGGTCATTTTATGTACTCTCTCTAGCAAGATAGTCTGACTTCTTACATCATGGCCCAGGGCTCACAAATGCTAAGGTGAAAGCTGCTTGTACTCTTAAAAGCTCATCTCAGAACTGGCACAGTGCCCCTCTGCCACACTTCCACTGGGCAGGGCAGTCACAGCCCAGCCTAGATAGATGCAAAGGGAGGAGAGACAGAGCTCACCCCTCAATTGGAAGAGTGTTTAAGAATTGGCAGCCATCCTTAATCTGCCATAGTCTACCCTCTGACCTAAAATTATTTATATTCCTTCCACGTACAAAATACACTCATCCCTTCTCAAAGCCTCATCCCGTTATGACATTAGCTCAGACTCTAAGATGATGTTACCAAAATCAGGGCTATGTGCAGATGCGTTTTTTGGGCTGCAGTTCTTCGAGTACAGTTACTCTCAATCTGAAGACCTGTGAGTAAAAAATGGTCAAAAAAAAAAAAGGTAGCTTTACTTGTGAGCCACATACCCAGCATACGGTAGTGAAACAGACGTAGAAACTCCTTTCCAAAAACAAGGAGATGGAAAACACATAGCAGTCATTAGTCCACAGCGGTTCTGAAGTCCAGCCAGCAGCAGCACTGGCAGCTTGCTTCCTGTGCACCGACGGTTGGTGCCCTCGGGGGCTTTTCTCTACTGAGCTGTATCTTTCCTGTTCAGTCTGAGATGGCAGTGCTTCCACAAGCAGAATTTCTAAATAAATTTGTGGGTTTTGTATGAATGTTATTGACATATATTTAACAAAAGCCACTTGCTTTTTTTGAGGCAGGCCCTTCTCTGCATTGGGTTGTCTGTAAAGATGATGCGAGACAATGTTCTTGAGTTCTTAGAAATCCTTTTGTCTAGCAAAGAGGGTCTATAAGACATGCGTTAAATCTTTCCATGCCATAACAGGTCTTATGGGCACCCCTGACTTCATCTTTGCCCTGAGTCTTTGTCTTGGAGCCATATAGTCCTTTGAGAAGCTCTTGTTGCCTAGAAGGCACTGTCCTGGGCCCTCTGTATCTCTTCTAAATCCTGCCCATAATCTAAAATGTTTTCTTCAGTTCTCTCTCTCGTTCTTCATCAGCGGCTACTGGCAGTAGCTAACTGGCACTTCCGAGGTTCTGCTTTGATGGCTCATTGTCTAGGTCACTGAATCCATAGAAGTACATTTTCTATCTTCCTTGTTATTGCAGGTGGCAAGTTTTCTGCCACCGTGTAACAAGAATCCCCTTTCCTCCAGCCTCCAGTAACTTTTTCACTGGTCAGTCTCTCACCAACGCTGTCCCTGAAGTCCTTCCACCTTCGCCTGCTGCCCAGTCCCAAAGCCAGGGCACATGTTTTAGGCTTTTGTGTCAGCTCCCCACTTTCAGATGTGAAATTCTGTTTCAGTTATTAATATTTATTGCTGCAAAACAAATTGCTCCTACAATGTATTAATAGTAGATTAGATTAATTATTTTGTGAGTCAGGAATTGGGAAGGTTCTCCTGCTCCATGTGATGTCAGCTGGTATGGCTCAGTGGTATTCAGCGTCAGCCGGCTTATCCGGAGAGTATAAGACATCACTGTCATGCCTGGCGTGGTGGCAGGATGCTCGTGGATCCCTCCTCTTCATGATAGTCTCAGGGCATTGCCGTGTGGTCGTTCTGGGATAGTTAAACTTCTTTCGTGATGGCTCAGCTTTCAGATACCAAGTGGAAGCTGCCAGTTTGTTTAAAGGCTCGAACTGGAACGGGCATAGCATCCCTTCCACCGTACTCCATTGTTCAAGGCAGTCACGACGCCGGCCGACATCGAAGGAGAGGATGTCAGAAACCTTGCAACATGTGGTCATCTGTAATTCGTCTCAGCAACTTAAATAATCCTGTTCGTTAGAACCATAGTTACTAGTATCATTTAGGGACTGAATGTTGTGTCCCCTTAAAATTCCTGTGTTGAAGTCTAATCCCTGGTGTGATGGTATTTGCAAGGGAAGCCTCTGTGAGGTAATTAGGTCATGAGGGTGGAGCCCTCATGAATCGGATTAGTGCCCTTACAAGAAGAGGCCAGAGAGCTAGCTTTCTACTCTCTGCCCTGTGAGAATACAAGGAGGAAAAGGTTATCCAAAAACCAGGAAGAGGACGCTTCCTAGAACCAACCATGCCGACACCCTGATATTGGATTTGCTAGCCTCCAGGACTGTAAGAAAAAAATTTGTTGTTTGTTGTTTAGCCATCAGTCTGTGATATTCTGTTATAGCAGCCTGAACTAAGACAGTATCTTATGCCTTTTCTTTTAAAAAGAAAAGAAAAAAAACTATTAGACATATAATAGTGCATATAATAGTGCAGGGGTTGGCACGCTTTTTCTGCAAAGAGCCAGATAGTAAATATTTTAGGCTTTGCAGGCAATACAGTCACAAATAAAGTTTATAGAATGAGAATAAGTCGATACTGATGTGGATTAAGGTACTAGA
>NW_012151174.1:4515044-4517730 GCF_000956105.1 Propithecus coquereli
ACTGCAACCTCGAACTCCTGGGCTCTAGCAACCATCCCACCTCAGCCTCCCAAGTAGCTAGGACTGCAGTCATGTGCCACTACACCTGGATAATTTTAATTTTTTTTAGAGATGGGATGTCCCTACGTTGCCTAGGCTAGTCTCGGAACTCCTGCCCTCAAGCAATCCTCCCACCTTGGCCTCCCGAAGTGCTGGGATTACAGACGTGAACCACCGTGCCTGGCCCTGTATTTCTTTTGAGTATTGTTATTACAGGCAGTAGGAAGAGTCTGTCATTTCAGAAATGACTGAAGTAGAGACTTAATACAATAACAAGATTAGAGACCTATAGATAAACTATTTAATTTTTTCTATTATAGTTAACATATTATCCTAAAACGAAGTAGTGGCAATTTATAGAAAGTTTATTCAATCTTCTGTCAACAAATTTTGCTACGAGACATGTTTCTCGTTATGTTGATGTTTCGCAGAACCTGATGATTTGGAAACAGAAATTCTACAAGAGCCAAGTGGAACAAACAGAAATGAGAGCTTGCCATGCGCTGTTACTGATGTGTGGACTAGTGAAGAAAAAGAAACAAAGGAAACTGAGTACGTTGTGTCTTTTTCTTACATTTCTAAACCCAGATCCCTTTTGTAATACTTTTTAAAAATAATACTGTTTTTTGTTCTAGTAGAGTAAAAAAAGATACTATAATAACCTAATATTGCAATATAATATCCTAATATTGTAAAACCTGTGAAAATAATGTTTAATAGATATTCACATGGCTCAGACATCAATAAGCATACAAAGTCTACGAAGACACACAGTAGAAAGTCTTGCCTACCTCTGTCCCCACCCAGCCATTCCCATTCTCTTCTTTGAGATAGTTTTAATGTATGCATAAGCAAAAATAAATATGTAGTCTTCCTCCTTTTTAAATACAATTGTTAGTATAACAGACACCATTTTTTTCCACCTTGTTTATTTTTAGTCAATAATAAATCTGGGAGATTTTTTCATATTAATACATAAAGGGCTTCTTTTTTTCTTATTTTATGGCTACTTAGTATTACATTATATGGATATACCACAATTCAGTAAGTTTTCTACTTCATATTACAAATGTTGGTACAATGAATAACATTTTGCACAAGCTGATTTTTGCGCGCATATATCTGCAATAAGTATAAATATGATTGCTGGGTCAGTTGCATTGTTACAAGTCTGTTTATAACTTGGGACTGTTTTTTTTTTTTAATTTGGTTGTTAATCTGTTATAAATTACTAAGAATTCTTTAAATGTTAGAGATATTTGCCCTGGTTGTTATGTGAACTGCAACTGTTTATTTCCCTGTTGTGTTTTTGTTTTGTTTTGTTTTGCCAGGCTAAAGTTTATTTTTGTTTATTTTTGTTGCTGTTGTCATGTTTATCTGAATCTTAATAATTATTCAGAAAATCCTTGTTTTTTCTAAGGTTACCAAAGGATTTTTCAATCTTCTGGTACATTTATGTAAATGCATTTTACACTTAAATCTTTGATTTTTTTTACATTTAAATCTTTAGGGTTTATCCTGGTATATGGTGTATAGATTCATTTGAGTCTATTTTTGTACTTTTTTCCCCTATTTCATTGATCTGTCTACAATGAAATAGTACATGCTTTTAACTAATAAATTGTAAAATATATTTTAAGATTATTTAAGGCTAAATTTACTTTCATTATTCTTCTTTTTGGTTTCCCTGGCTATTCACGCTCATTTAGTTTTTAATGGAAATTTAGAATTTATTAAATTTTGGCTCCCTCTCCCCCTCAAAATCAATTTGCATTTTGTTGGGATGTTTAATTTATAAATTACCATAGGGAAATCAACATGTTGTAGTCTTCCTGTCAAGAAGAACATGGTAGGCCTTTCTTTTAGACCAGGTTTTAGAGTTTTGGAGTTTCCTTCGTCTAGGTTTTACAGTTTTATTGGTAAGCTTATTCCTAGATATACAGTTGACCCTTGAACAACATGAGTTTGAACTATGCGAGTCCACTTTACGCGAATACATTTTCAATAAATATATTGGAAAATTTTTTGGACATTTGTGACCATTTGAAAAAAAACTTGCAGATGAACTGCAGAGCCTAGAAATATCAAAAAAATTAAGAAAAAGATATGTCATGAATGCATGACATATATGTAGATACTAGTCTATTTTATCATTTACTACCATAAAATATACAGAAATATATTATAAAAAGTTAAAACTTATCAAAATTTAGGCACACAGATGCAGACTATACATGGTACCATTCACCGTCGGGAGAAATGTAAATCAATGTAAAGATGCAGTATAAAATAACAGCTGCATAAAATTAACTGTAGTACATAGCGTTACTGCAATAATTTCATAGCCACCTCTTGCTATTGCGGTGAGCTCAAGTGTTGCAAGTATCTGCTTAGTGAGGTTAATCATCTTCGTGTGAGCAGTTTGTTTCTCCAGTAAATTGTGATAGCAGTAAAAAAATGTTCTCTCACAGTTTTTGAGTACTTTTCATCATGTTTAGTGCAATACTGTAAACCTTGAATAGCACTGCGAGACCTATACAGAGTGCCGCTGGTGATGCTGGAAGTGCTCCCAAGTAGAGAAAATTCATGACTTTACAAGACAAAGCTTAATTGCTTGATACATGCCCACAGATTGAGGGCAGCTGCC
>NW_012151174.1:4522685-4523462 GCF_000956105.1 Propithecus coquereli
GTCCAATTAATTTCTTTCTATTTTTGGTAGAGACGGGGTCTCGCTCTTGCTCAGGCTGGTCTCGAACTCCTGAGCTCAAACGATCCACCCGTCTCAGCCTCCCAGAGTGCTAGGATTACAGGCATGAGCCAGCACACCCGGCCCTGAGAGTTGGTTTTCAGAACTAAACAGCATTCTTACCTGCTGCCATAAATATGGCTATTCTGTGTAATTCTTAGGTTTCCATGTGATTCCTTCTGTATTATCTGATTTTCAAGCCAAAACAGGTCGCAGTCGATCCTAGCAAAGAGGATACATGCGTTGCATAGGAGTGTGTCCTCACATTCAGGAAATGTGTTCTTACTGACCATTTTTGAGATACGTCACTGCTCGTGTCTCTTTCCAGAGCTGCTTGTTTCTACTTTCTTGGACGGAATTTCTGCCCAGTCTCACCTATCATTTGACACCTGGAGATTATACTTCTCATCTTTTCATTTTGCCAAAAATGGTGTTTAGACTTCTTCCCCTGACCACTCCCATCTCCTAATCTCCCTGCCCTCCAACTCTGTTGCTTTTGATTGATTTCGAAGACACAAAGGCAACATGCTAACTTAGCCCTGTTCTTACTGGAAGACCTGGGATACCTTTGAAATCATTATCTGTTTATTAACCTCCATGGTGTTCTTAGAGAGACAGTGTCTTCTATTTTTTAAACCATGTTTCATGTATTACAGAAATAATAGAAAATTAGAATTTGATGCATGTGTATGGAAATTTAATAAATGATAAAGATGGTAT
>NW_012151174.1:4523512-4525628 GCF_000956105.1 Propithecus coquereli
CACTCTTTGGCAAGCACCAAATCTGAGGCAGGAAGGGACAGGCTAACTCTATTGTGCAAGCACAGCTGGTTTATGATCAGGACTGCCCTTACCTATAAGGCTGCTAACGCCCAAGCCTGGAAGGGAAAAGATAAACACCAACTGTTAGTCTTTTGGTTGTGCAACAAGAAGCCCTGGACAAGGAGAAAACTTTTTCTGGATTGGTTCCATCAATGCTTTGTTGCTGAGGTCAGGGAGTTCCTTGCCAGTAAGGCACTGTCTTTTAAAGTTCTTTTGATACTGAACAATGCCCCCAGCCACCCAGAGTGCCACGAGTTTGACACCGAGGTGTCAAAGTGGTCTTCTTGCCCCCAGACACATCTCTACTTCAGCCTCTAGATCAGGGAGTCATAAGGGGTCATGACACACGGTACTCTATGGAAAGGATGGTTGACATTGTGGAAGAGAACCCTAACAGAACATCACGAAAATCCGGAAGGATTGTACCATTAAAGATGCCATCGTTAAAGAGCCATGAAAGCCATCAAGCCCAAAACAATAAATTTCTGCTAGAGAAAACTGTGTCCAGATGTTACACATGACTTCACAGGATTTACAATAAAGCCAGTAGAGAAAATCATGAAAGAAATTTTGGATATGGCAAAAAAAAGCAGGGAGTGGGGTGAAGGGTTTCAAGTTATGGATCTTGGAGAAATTCAAGAGCTAGCAGACACCACACCAGAGGAGGAAACCGAAGACAACTTGGTGGAGGCGAGTGCTTCCGAACCAGTGCCAGACGATGAGGAAGGAGACACAGAAGTGCTGGAAAACACACTGACTTTGACAGTCTGGCAGAAGGGCTCCGATCATTCAAGACTGCTTTAGACATCGCTTGTACCACGGACCCTTCTGTGATAACAGGCACTGAAACCAAAGCACATGGTGGAAGGAGGGTTGGTGCTGTAGAGAAACATTTTTAGAGAAACGAAGAAACAAAAAGTCAGAAATTACTGTGTATTTCCATAGAGTTACACTGAGTGTGCCTGCCTCCCCGCCCCCACGTCCCCCTCCTCCGCCTCTTCCTCCACCCCAGGAACAGCAAGACCAAGCCTCCTCTTCCTCAGCATACTCAGCGTGAAGGCCTGTGTGGTGATCGCCTCCACTTAAGGAAGAGTGGGATAGGAAATGAATGGATAGTAAATGTATTTTCTCTTCCTTATGATTTTCTTAGTAACATCTGCTTTTTTCTCTAGCATGCTTTATGGTAAAAATACAGTATATAATGCATGTAAAAATGTGTTAATCAACCATTTATGTTATCGGTACGGCTTCTGTTCACCAGTAGGCTATTGGCAGTTAAGTTTTGGGGGAGTCGCATTATATGCAGATTTTCAACTGCGAGGGTGCTGGGCGCCCCTATTCCCCATGTTGTTGAAGGATTAATTGTGTCACCCTTTTTGTTTGCCATTGCAAATGGTGCCTGTTCTTCTGTGAGATCTCATGATTAGAGGGCTGTGTATGTCTTTGATTTTGTACCCCATGACCTTATTGATGTCTGTTACTGTTTGTGGTAGATTTTCAGTTGATTCTTATTTTTCTGTCATACAATCATATCATATGAAAATAGTTATCACTTTACGTCTCTCCAGGTTTTTAGCACTGGTTTCTTTCTAATTGCAGTGGTTAGCACCTTTTATGTAATGTTCAGTATTGGCAGTAGGGGGCATCTTTGTCTTGTTCTTGACTTTAATGATTCTGTTATTAACCCTCATAAAGTATGACTCTGCTTTTTAGCTGAGATAGCTATCTATTCATATTTTACTGCTCATTTTTAGAAAATGTCAATGAATTTTGTCAAATGACTCTTCAGCCTCTATGGAACTGTTCATATAAATATTTTCCCCCTACCTATTAGTATAATGATATTAGTATAGACTGCCTAACATTTAATCATTTTGTATACCTTAAGTAAACTCTCCTTGGTCATGATGTATTATTATTACTTTAATGTACTTCTTCTTGCTATTACTTTATTTAGGATTTTTGTATTAATACTTGTGAGAGTCATCTGTAGTTCTTTTCATTATTACAGGAAATCGCTGTTGGATTTGGTATTCTTGTTATACTTCCTTCCCAA
>NW_012151174.1:4527058-4529682 GCF_000956105.1 Propithecus coquereli
TCCATGGTGTTCTTAGAGAGACAGTGTCTTCCATTTTTTAAACCATGTTTCATGTATTACAGAAATAATAGAAAATTAGAATTTGATGCATGTGTATGGAAATTTAATAAATGATAAAGATGGTATTTCTAATCAGCAGGATAAGGTAATCTGTGCAATAAATACTATTGAGATAAATCAGTCACAATTTGGAAAAAAATAGAGTGATTTGCATTTCTGAAGTCATTCAACAAAACAATACCAGATTGATTAAAGACCTAAAGAAAAATTTTTTAAAAGGTGGCGGCCTAACAGTTAATATCCAGACTTTTCATAAAGAACTTGTGCAAATTAATAAGAAAAAGGCAAAAGTCCAAGAGAGAAATGAGGAATGGATATGAGCAGACTATTCACAAAGGAGGAAACTCACATGGTTAGTAAATTCAACAGTATGATTTTAGGGGTCATGGGGGGATTGATAAAATTCCTAAGTCTTTGATAGACTAACTTTACTCAATGGAGAATTATGAATCTATGAATCTCACTGCTAGTCAGATGTTTACCCTCCTCAAAGGGGAGGAGTGAGTAAAAGACAAGAGTCCAGATGTTTTCCTAATGGAAGATTTTCCACAAAATGACATGAAGCCACAGGGAAGAAAAGCAATAGTATCTAATGTCAGCGAGGGATTGGGAATAGGTGCTTTGGTGAACTGCAAGCGCATGTGTAAATTGGTAGAGCCATCTGGAGATCCATTTGGCATTTTCGTCGAAGTTTAAAACGTGCATGTGCTGTGATATACCTCTTTTACTTTTTGTTGTCTACTCATACATGGGCACAAAGAAGCATATGCAAGAACATTCATTACAAGAGTCATAGAAAATAGTTTGAAAGTCTAAATAATCATTAGGAAGGAAGTAGCTAAAAACACCGTTGTGTTCTGTGCAGAGTTGTTCCTTGCTATATGCAGGGGATTGGTTCCAGGACCCCCACCTATACGAAAGTTTGAACATACTGAAGTCCCACGGTGGCCCTGTGGAGCCCGCATACATGAAAAGTCTGTCCTCTGTATACTTGGGTTTCACATCTTGCAAACACTGTATTTTCAGTCCATGTTTGGTTGGAAAAAATCCGTGTCTAAGCGGACCTATCCTTTTCAGACCCATGTTGTTCAAGGGTCAACTATATTGCATTGTGGAATAGATGCAGCACTTAAAAGAATAAATAGAACTATATGTATTAGATAGAAATATGTCTAAATATTGAATAATTAATGGAATAAAATAATATTGAGTGTAACAAGCATCTCCATGTTAGAATAACACTGATAATTGTGTGTAAAAATTATATTAATATATACTCGAATATATATGTTATAAATTTAAAGAAAAAATCTAGTAAGATGTACACCAAATTGATAATAGTAAAGGCAACTGGAGTTTGAGTGGTTACAGGAGTCCTAAAAGGAACTTTGCTTTTTTGATTCATATAAGATAAAATTCACCATTTTAACTATTTTAACGTATACACGCCAGTGACATTTAGTACATTCACAGCGTTGTACAGCCATCACCACTACATAGTTCCAGAACGTTTTCATTGCCGTAAAAGGCCCTCTACCTGTTAAGCAGCCACTGTCCGTTCCCCTCACCCGCCACCTCCACCCCACCAGCAATCTCTGGCAACCACTGCTCTGCTCTCTGTCTCTATGGAGGTGCCTGTTCTGGATATTTCATGTAGAATCATGCAGCATGTGGCCTTTTGTATCTGACTTCTTTCACTAAACATGTTTTCAAGGCTCATCCGTGTTGTAGGATATGCTAGTTCTTCATTTCTTTTTATGGCTGAATAATATTCTGTTATTGTACGTACCACGTGTTTTTATCATTCATCAGTTGGTGGGCATGGAGGTTTTCTCCACCTTTTGGCTGTTTTGAACAGCCCTGCAGTGCACACTGGCATACAAGTGTCTGTTTGAGTCTTCACTTTCACTTCCTTTAGGTACACACCTAGGAGTGGAATTGCTGCATCATTTGGTAATTCTGTTTAACTTTTTGAGGAACCCAGGAATGTTACATTTTGAATGAAGTAATATATTGCTTGTGTGGTTAAAAATTAATAACTTTAAAAAATAAAAATAGGAAATTGTTCAAAATTTGAAACTGAAGAAATAGGAAGTTATTTAAAATTTCAAATGGATTAAAAAGTATTTAGAAAATAAAAACTACATATAAGCTAAGTCCCTAGAGATAAATTATTGGTACTTTTAGAATATATTCTTCCAGTTTTTACATTTTTGTTAAGAAAATATATAATACATGAATTTAATTCCCAATGGCTTTGAGATAAAAATTGTGAGTTCTTTATTTTTTGTCTTCAATCTTAATGCCCTCCCTTTGAGGGTTAAAGTATTTTTGTGAATATTGTTCTATTCCCTTTTCTGTGCTATAAACCATTTTTCTGAAACCTGACACTACTTAAAACAAATTGGTCTGCAAATTACTTTGCTTACTTAACAATATATCTTGGTTATCAGAAAATCAGTTTATATAGCTCTTGGCTTCATTTTTTTAACAGTTGCGTGATATTCCATGGTATTAATATATCGTAATTGTTTTGTAGTCTTCATTATTAAGGGGTATTTTGA
>NW_012151174.1:4530657-4531677 GCF_000956105.1 Propithecus coquereli
GTGTATTTTTTCACATTTCCTTAGATTTGTGTCTGTATTTTAGAACTTTCAGTATAATGGAAGTATATAACAAGTTAAATCAACTTTCTGAAAATAAAATATCATATCCTGTTAAAGATTATTTATAAGGTAATATACTCACATATTTTGATAGTTTGATTTTGTTTTCCTGATAGACATGGGGGTTTTTGCTAGAATTTGTATTAAATACTATGCCTTATCAATATCATTTAGAACTTTGTTTCAATACTATATACACTTACCACACGATCTCTCCTTTATACCGCAGAACCTGGAATCGATGATTCTCAGCACTCTAAATGTGATATAGAGAAATGTAAGCCGCCAGAACCATTTTTCCATAAAGTGGTTCATTCTGAACACTTGAACTTAATCTCTCAAGTTCAGTCAGTTCAGTGTTCATCAGAGGAATCCTTTCCACTTCGATCTCGCTCTGATTCACCACCAAAAAATAAAAACAAGAACTCCTTACTGATTGGACTTTCAACTGGTCTGTTTGATGCAAACAACCCAAAGGCAAGTATGGTCCTCAAATGGAAAATGTTATCCATTTAATAACAGTTATTATTGATTGTTTTTCTTTGATGAACCATGATGTTAAGTTCTAATCTCTTAAAAACACAAATACATATAAGCACATCAAGATAAACAAAAACAAAAAACCTCTATCTTTTTTTCTGAGATACTGAAAAGAAATTGCTATTGAGAGTACAACCGGGATAAAGACAATTTCACTGCGTTCCTGTTCAGGATTCTTTTTACAGGGCCTACTTTTATTTGAGAAAAAAATCCCTCCTGCAGGCCCTTTCTGTCCTGCCGACTTCCATGTTCAGTGTGAGGCTGAGCTTCAGTAGTGCGGTGTGCCTTCAGTGGACAGAAGTGCTGTGCTGCCTGGTTTGTACGTATAGGATTGATAGATACGCACACGCACTTTCAGACTTCCTCCTCACCTGCTAGTTTTAAATATATGTAACCATCTTTTTCTTATAACATATAGGA
>NW_012151174.1:4533127-4534308 GCF_000956105.1 Propithecus coquereli
TCCCTACTCCCCTTTCTGGGACTCCAGTTACATATATGTTAGACTGCTTGATATTGTTCCACAGGTCACTGAGATTATGTTCTTTTTGTTTTCAATCTTTTTTGTCTCTGTTTCATTGTGGATAGATTCCATTAATATGTACAAAAGTTTACTCATCTTTTTTCCTGCAGTAATGTACTATCAATCCCATTCAGTGAAACTTTTATTTCAGTATTGTATGTTTTGTCTTTAGAAGGTTTTTTCTTTTCTATCTTCCATTTCTCTCCTCATTATACTCATGTTTTTCTTTACTCAGTTAAAATAGCTTTCTTAACATCCATATCTTCTACTTCCATCATCGCTGTTTCTATTACTATTGCCTGATTTTTCTACCGGTTATGAGTCATATTTTCCCACTCACTGACATGTTTTATAATTTATTATTCAAAGATGGACCTCATGAATATTGTATTTGCTGGGTGTCTGATTTTTGCTGTCTTCCTTTAAAGATTATTGGGCTGTATTTGGACAATCAAGTTACTTGTGGATCCATTTTATACTTTCTAAAAAGTTTTTTCAGTTGAAGCTTCAGAAGAGTATCAAATGATTTTATTATAAAACTTAAGCCATTTACTGACCATTCACTTTTCTAAAAAACACAAACATGAGAATAAAGTAAATATAGCCAAGACTCACAGCCGTTGCAGGACAGGATGGAGTCCTGGGCAGAGAGCCTGCAGCTCTTTTTCCTTACACGTGATGTCTGAGCTTCCTCACAGATTCTAGGGGTCTATGTTTTGTCACCTCTTACCCTTCTAAGAGGGAAAGGACACTAGCTAGAAGATGCATGTACAAGAAGGTCACAACAAATTTAAAGGTATCTGATGCTAGTCGTTTGTATTAATACAGTTTATTCCAGGGCACAAGGCCTAAAGTGCCCGCTCAGTCTCCATGCTCGAGTATAAACGTCTGTTCAGGACAACCCCAGGGTTGCCGTAGTATTTATCTCTCTGTAGTGTCTCCTTGTGCTGTACCCTCAGACGGGCTGGTCAAATGGCAGCACAGTGAGAGGACAGCACATCAACTTGTCCACTGCCAAACTTGCTCCCCATTCAGTCTGGACACTGCCCACAGCCAAGGCTGAAATCTTGAAAGCAGTGGCAACCGTGACTTATCTTCGTTCTGCAGTTATACTCTTCTGT
>NW_012151174.1:4535413-4536286 GCF_000956105.1 Propithecus coquereli
GACCACCTGGGGCCTCCACGGCACATCCCAAGTGATCACTGAGGAGCCCTCTCTCCCAGTTGGTTTGATCATCTCCTCTGCCTGCACGAGCTCTGAGCATTTTTCAGCTACAACTACCCAGTTGTTTTTGCCTGGCTTTGGGAAGTTTCATTCAACGTATATTGGCCTGCCCTCATCAAAGAGTCAAGAAAACTACCTTGCAAATTTCTGCAGTTTTTGGTTTTTTTGTTTTTTTTTTTAATGAAACTGTCTCCTTTCTGGTTCCACCTCCCTGAACTTTGATCTGTGTCTTATCAACCTAGCAAAGCTACACCCAGCGTCCAGATATTTCCTCTAGACAGAAAGCCAGTTTAGTGGTGGGGTTAACCTCATTCTTTCCCTTCTCTCAGGGATCACAGTCTTGTGCTGCCTGTTGTTCAATGTCTAAACGGTTGTATGTACTTTGTCCAGTTTTCTAGTTGTTTCCTGGAAGGTCGAGTCTGGCCCTTGTTACTCCACCATGGCCAGAGCTGCAAGTCCCCAGTAGATAAATGTGGTGCTTTGAGGCTGTATCTGGGGTGTTGTCTATTTGCATTTGTTTCACAAGTAATCTCTGGTCCCAAGGTTTTAAATATAATTTAAATGCTGATGATAACTCAATTTTATTTCTCTAGCTCTTTTCTGCAGATCACTTATCTATTCCTTCAATCCATTGGCCTTCTCAACCAATTGTTTCTTAACCTTTCTCCCTAATTCCATGCCTGTCCATCTGAAATCTATTGTCCAAATAGAAACCAGAAATATTTTTTAATATTATAAATCATACTGAGTCACTGCCATGCTTAAGACTTCAGTGGCTTTCTGCTGCTTTTAGAGTAACTTTCCAGCTCTTAC
>NW_012151174.1:4545766-4548033 GCF_000956105.1 Propithecus coquereli
TCTTGCGGTGATAACCTCTCCAGGTTCAGAATTGCCAGAGTCAGGATATTTTTTCACCCTAAAAGTATCGTACGGCAAGGACTGCTGTGCCGCGTTGTCTGACACGTGGAAGTGCGCAGTAAACATTTGCTGAATCACCTGTGGATGCAACGCATTCGTCAGCTAGCATCTCTCTTTACATATGTGGCTTTATACCTTACCAGATACAGCTGTGCTTTAGTAAAGGTGTAGGCAGAGAAGTCCAACCATAGAAGTTAATCATGAAGCATTGTTTAAAGTTCATTCTCTACCACATGACTTTCCTTTTCTCTGTCCTGTCCGGGAGAATTCATCCTTGGTGAGTTTTGACTAAAAGGCTTTTACAAGTATAATCAGCCTAGGGAAACTGTTCCATCTTCAGAAGGAGCAAAGGTGTTAAACAGGTGATGAGCAGCTTAAAGCCAGTGATGCGGTGTTTTATTCTTCTCTAAAGAACAGCTGTTTGTTTAAAAGCGCAAACTGGCTAGAGACGTTTGGTTATCCTCCCAGGTGGCTCCAGAATGCATTTGTGCATTTTCCCACCCCCCCACTTCTCACTCTGTGTCAGGCTATTGTAAGTAGCTTCACTTAGTCAATAAATATTTATTAAATATCTACCATGTGCCAAGTGCCATTCCTTACAGTAGTGAGGAAAACAGACTGAAATCCTGTGTAATGGAGCTTACATTCTAATTGAGGGATATAAATGATAAAATATTAAGATATTGCATACTAGATGCTGCTAAATAACTTGGAAAAACTGAAACAAGCTGGTAAAGAGAGGTGGTTTGGGTGAGCTCCATTCCTCCTCCTCCTTGTCAGGAACCACTAGTCACCAGGTATAAAAGTTACTCCTAGAGGCTGCTCCTGGCTGGATATACACTTTCATGATGTAGCGAATGGCCTGCAGTCCAACGCACCTTTGTAAAGATTCAAAGCAAAACCTTGCATTTGTTAGGATTTTATAAAGGGAAATTATCTGATTTATATATTCTGAAATATATTCTGATCAAATTTTTAAAAATAGTATCATTTTCAGGATTCAATTAATTTATAATCCCATGAAACCCAAAGGAGGTTGAGATAGATAATTATCTCCTAACCCCACTTCAGATTTGCAGCCTTTTAAGAAAATGACATGAGTCAATCAGTTGACGATCATATATCAATTTTATTTCTCATAAAGCTCTACTGGAAAATGTGGCTTCAGTTTGGCCCAAAATCATGCCTTTTAATATTTTTCCTGCAGTGTCTAATCCTTGGGACAGTTTTGGAGTCTGCAGAACAAACTTCTTTAACCCTTGATCAGGGCTTTATAGACATCCAGCTCCAGTGGCAGGGAGACTGAGAGAGCCGCCTCGCCAGGACGGCAGCCTGGGCCTGACCTGCGTGTGCCCCCTGAGGCAGCAGACGGGGAGCAGCACACGCGCCACTGGCAGGCAGACCCGAGAAAGCCCAGACGAGGTCTCTTCCATCCCGCATTCACTCCCCCCTCGAGTGAGGGAGAATGAACGATTGAAAGGCACACTTGAGAGAAGGCACTGGTGATAAAATACATGCCTTTCCTACTCTCTCTCTCTCAGACCTGCTGGCCACGGAGAGCACGTGTCCTGCTAGGGGCACGGCGGGAAGTTGTACCTGCTGTTACTTTTGCCTTCTGGGGGGTGGAGTGGAAAACTGATCTCCTCAACGAAAACTTGAGAATTTCTTTTCTAGTTAGAGCGAATGTACAGTGGAAAAAAAAGATTAACATACAATTTATGATTCACAAATAGTGAATGTGCCTTAAATGTCTTTTGATTTATTAAAATACTCATGCTTAAATAATGTCCATGATTTTTGCCTTTGGTAATGGTTCATAATAATTAATATTTTAAATCCATTTTTATTAATAACTTAGTTTATGGGTTGAAGTAAGCAAATATTTGTAGAAGGTATTTTGAGGGAGCAGAGTTATAGTTTAATTGCAGTAAACAGGCTAAATGAAGGTGCCCATCATAAACCATTTCATAGCAGAGTGTTACTAATTCATAATTTTATATGAAAAATACTAAACATGAAAGAGAGAGTTAACAGAATTCTTTTAAATAGAATTTGATGTGAAGTTCCGTTAATACAGGTAATACTTAATTCATTCACTTATCTTATGTGGTTCTCTTCATTTCTCAAGAAAAGTAGAACTAACCAACAACAAAAACTAAAGGAAACGTACATTTTAAGAAAATATTTTCAGGTTTCCTAAAATGTTT
>NW_012151174.1:4548083-4552431 GCF_000956105.1 Propithecus coquereli
TATTTACCTTGAGAATGTTGTTGCAAATGTTGTCTACCATATTTGTCTCTTTCAAGTTTTTAAGGTGGTGTGAGTGAGTCCTCAGCATTAATTCAGCTGATATTTGTTGAGCTCGTCATATGCTAGGTGCTGTTAATAGGTTTGGAGTAAGAACAAGGTGTGCATAGCCTTGAGAAGGAACAAATAAGGGAAAAACACTTGCAGTGCATTGTGATGATTCCTGTAGTGGAGAAGTGAATGTGGGATAGCAGGACCATTAAAGAAGAAATGCTCAAGTCCGTCTTAGAACAAAGAAAGGTTTCTGAAGGGGAAATTTGCCTGGCGGGTGGGGCGTGAGAACATTAACACGAAAGAAATGGGCGTGGAACTGAGACACGCTGTGTGTCTGAGGAATTGCAGCTAGCTCTTAATAACTGAAGTGTGAAAGAGGTGGGATTCGAGTTTTTCTTGCCCACAAGCTATAGTTTTCAGATTTTTGGGACCCTTTCCCCCCTTTCCAGAAACGTCTCCTTTTCTTTTTCCAAATAAAAGATGGAAATGTCTTGAGGAGATGCAAGTGGAGCAGTTCTTCTTGCCCGAGGTCTCCCTTGTCCTCTCACGCCCACCCTTTGCCCTGTGGCTCACAGCCGGCCCTCGGGCACATCTTTGTAGAATTCCAGAACACACTCTGGGTCATGATGCTGAGGCGCTCTTTCAATGTACTTTAAATGGCTGTTTTTGCAGAAACTAAAATGTAGTGATGGTAAACTGAATTACATGTTAAAGCAGCCACACAGGTAGTAATTGGTGGTTGAGCTGATCATGTAAGACCAGCCATCAGAGTGATGTTTTGATTGCCACCATCCATCAGCGGGGCTGTGAGTGACGACCAGGGTAAGCAGGGTGACCAGAGCCTGCTCTTCCTCTTACGCTACTTAGTTACTTATACTGTGCTTTAAACTAGAAGGATTAAAGATTATATCCAAATATGTAAATTGTACTAGAGAACGTGCATTACAAATCAGCAAGCCTTTAGCAACTATCATATGTACTTTTTAATGTTGAGTGTAAGATTTATCTCTGTGGTAGTCAAAAGGAAAAGAGAATTATAAACTATGTAATATTTCTCAGAGAGGAGAAAATGTGAGTTGTTCAGGGGAATAAAAGCTTTTCTTGGCTCATCTCTCTGTAGAGATTTCTCTTCTGGAGTTTTATATGAGGGCCAGTGAATTCTGTAATAGATGATAACTTTAATGCCATTTCTACTGTAAATACAGCAGATTTTATAAGGTAGTTATAATAAAATGACTTGGTGAAAATTAGGGTGTAACACTTAAATGGAGATCACTGAAAGTAAATTTGTAAAAAGCCAAAATAAAATAGTTTAAAGTTGTGATTTTCTCATTATTTTGTTTATGTAATAATGAGAACAAGATTCTAGGTTATCAAGTGAATAAGTTGCTTGTCTTTGAAATAGTCACGTTTTGCAGTATGGCTTTGAATAATGATTACTAGGGGACGGTACTGCAAAGACATCCACGCAGTGCTGTGTGGTGTTGGTTGGTAAAAGAATTCAAGTGAGGATAGGATAAGATTGGTAGCCTGCGATGGGAAATGACTGTAGCTAAGACTCTTGTCTGGCTAGGCGACCAGCCACTTTTGTTGAAGGCAGATTACAGAGTCAAAACTAGAACTTCTTCATGAAAGCTTTTTTGTTCATTCAGCACAGTGATCAGTCTGTTTTGAACCATAGAGCATTAATTCTAGAACCTTAATGTGGGCATCATCTAGAGTGTCCAAAATGCAGATTCCTACACCCCACATCTAAGGGCATCTGTTTTAATGTGTCTGGTGCAGAGTTCAGGAATATGCATTTTGGCACACGCCGTAAGTAATTCTGCTGCTGGTGGTCCACAGTCCGCACTTGAGAAACTCGGCCACAGAGCGCAAGTGACCTGACTGGGGACCGGAAGGTGTTTAAAGCATGTTATGTGCCACCCTCCTTGACTATTAAAAATATTAATAATGTTCCCAAGAAATGTCTGATTTTGAGTGCTCTGTCTTTCTGATGAACTGGTGTTATGAACACTTTGTCAAATACACTCATAAATATTAAATAAGCTAATTTTTCTATGTAGGGTTATTGGATAGCAACCAATTAAATTTTGGAAAGAGGCTACTGATATGGTTTTTACTTTACTTTCTGACAGTAATTAAAGAGAAGTACTGAATTTCAATGGTGTCCATGCCAAGTCTGTGAAAATAGGACATTGTCAGAGTGACACAGAGCATACTGAACTTCCTGTTGTTACTGGTGGGGCTGTATGACTCTAACGCATTAAAATGGAAGCAAAGTAAATTGGGGTCAGAAAACAGCCTTGCACTGTTCATATGTACTTTATCTCTTGGGAAGCAGCTCCCACCTACTCTGGTTTTGCAAAGATGTCTAATAAAGTGTACCAATTATTAGTATAAGTAGCTGGCTAATAGTGTGAATAGTATGCTAGATACTGCTCTAGGTACTTTACGTAGAATTAATTCTTACATTGACCCTGTGGGATAGATACTATTATCCCTATTTTATAGATGAGGATATTATGATGCAGAGAGGTGAAGCAGCTTGCCCAAGGTCACATAGTTGGGTCAGTATCAATTTTGAGGGACATATTAGTAACATGAAATGAGTATTAGACTGATCCAGTGTCTTTACACAGAGACAAAGACTGATTAAAGGTTATTAAAAATTGCACTTTCTTACCATTCATCACATATTTCTCCATAAATTAACAAAGTGAAAACTTGCCTGGGAAACCTTGGAATTTGTTATAGAGGAACATGGTATAAAATTTAGGTGTAATGTTCTAAAATTAGTAACTGTAGTTTGAAGGAATAGAATTGCTTTTTTTTTTTAAGTGAGTAAACTAAACTAATACCACCCACCTGTGGTGTTAATTAGGGTGAACAGATTGGCAAAGTTTACAGCCCACAGATCAGAACAGTTTCTGAAAACTTTGAGTCCCTACCTTGTCTATTTGTTTACTCAGTGAGCTCCCTTTAAGAGACTTTCAGTCTCCATTGTTCAGTCTCTCTCTCCCTGCCCCGCTTCCTACCCCTCAGTCTCATTCCAACAGAAATCAATGATTCATGAAATTTAGATGATGCTTTTATCCTTCCTGTTGCTACAATTGTTCTCTGTTCTTGCGGTGATAACCTCTCCAGGTTCAGAATTGCCAGAGTCAGGATATTTTTTCACCCTAAAAGTATCGTACGGCAAGGACTGCTGTGCCGCGTTGTCTGACACGTGGAAGTGCGCAGTAAACATTTGCTGAATCACCTGTGGATGCAACGCATTCGTCAGCTAGCATCTCTCTTTACGTATATGGCTTTATACCTTACCAGATACAGCTGTGCTTTAGTAAAGGTGTAGGCAGAGAAGTCCAACCATAGAAGTTAATCATGAAGCATTGTTTAAAGTTCATTCTCTACCACATGACTTTCCTTTTCTCTGTCCTGTCAGGGAGAATTCATCCTTGGTGAGTTTTGACTAAAAGGCTTTTACAAGTATAATCAGCCTAGGGAAACTGTTCCATCTTCAGAAGGAGCAAAGGTGTTAAACAGGTGATGAGCAGCTTAAAGCCAGTGATGCGGTGTTTTATTCTTCTCTAAAGAACAGCTGTTTGTTTAAAAGCGCAAACTGGCTAGAGACGTTTGGTTATCCTCCCAGGTGGCTCCAGAATGCATTTGTGCATTTTCCCACCCCCCCACTTCTCACTCTGTGTCAGGCTATTGTAAGTAGCTTCACTTAGTCAATAAATATTTATTAAATATCTACCATGTGCCAAGTGCCATTCCTTACAGTAGTGAGGAAAACAGACTGAAATCCTGTGTAATGGAGCTTACATTCTAATTGAGGGATATAAATGATAAAATATTAAGATATTGCATACTAGATGCTGCTAAATAACTTGGAAAAACTGAAACAAGCTGGTAAAGAGGTGGTTTGGGTGAGCTCCATTCCTCCTCCTCCTTGTCAGGAACCACTGGTCACCAGGTATAAAAGTTACTCCTAGAGGCTGCTCCTGGCTGGATATACACTTTCATGATGTAGCGAATGGCCTGCAGTCCAACGCACATTTGTAAAGATTCAAAGCAAAACCTTGCATTTGTTAGGATTTTATAAAGGGAAATTATCAATATATTCCGATCAAATTTTTAAAAATAGTATCATTTTCAGGATTCAATTAATTTATAATCCCATGAAACCCAAAGGAGGTTGAGATAGATAATTATCTCCTAACCCCACTTCAGATTTGCAGCCTTTTAAGAAAATGACATGAGTCAATCAGTTGACGATCATATATCAATTTTA
>NW_012151174.1:4554091-4555820 GCF_000956105.1 Propithecus coquereli
CTGTTCATTTGTTGATTAGCAGGCACCTGAGGAAACTGTTACTGCTACCTACTGCTGGTTTATAATATACGTGGTTCAAACCATTAAAATCATAAACAAGTAAAGCATAAATTCTACAAAAGAAAGTAAAGTGTAAATTCTGTGAAGTGGGAAATTCAGCAAAGGAAATACTTTCAGTACGATTTTATGAAGCGCTTTAACAAGCAGTACGTTTTTACCGTCTTCACCAACTTGTAGTTCATAATGATTTTTTCCCTTGAGTGTTATGAATATATAAATTATGTTCAAATAATGGAAATCTTTCTTTTTTATTCTCAAAAACAGATTGTACCAATAACATTGGCCAAGTATATAAATTTTCATTAATATGCTAAACATCGTGTTTTCCTCACAGTCTCCCATCTGGTGAAGAGTTCTTAGTGCCTGAGTGGTCGTGTTTCAAATCTCTGGGTTCCTTTAGGGTTAACCCAGGCCAGAGACTATGTAGTTGTTTGTTTCAAAGCCCTGTCTGTCCGTCACACTCTAATTGTTGAAAGGTTGATGGTCAGAGGCTATTTCTATTATCTCCGGTCTTCTCAGCACAGATTCAAATTTTCAGCACCTCAACTGTGCATGGCTTTTTTCTCAGTGCCGTTGGCTGAGTTCCTTCTCACTGCTGTTACAGATGATCCTCAGCATTGATATCAAGTGCTTTTCCTTCCAGCCTTCCCTTCTAGTGGGAGAGGCTCCACTCACAGTCCCAAGCTCAGGGAAGCAATCTTAGGCTTCTTTTTGGACTGATTTGAGACCCGTGATTAGACCAGTGTTGGCTAACCAGCAACTTCTACGATTAATACAAAAGGCCACCAGTTATGTGCGATGGTGCTTATCCAAGCTCCAGACTGACTCACTGCAGCGTTTGTGCAGGACTGTATGGGGAGAGTTGACCACGGGAAGGTGAGGGAAACACATAGCAGAAATACCACGAGAGAAGGCCAGTGTGGGCTGTGAGTGAGAAGGAGAGAGTGGGCAATGTCCAGCACTGCCTGATTCCTGACAGATTGCCAGTTCCACTCCACATGTATTCCTAAGTAAATACCTCTCCCCATCTTTTACAGGCGATGTAAGGAAATTCCTATGTGTTAAAACCCAAGCATAACTCCCAAGTTTCATTTCCTCTGTGAAAAAATACTGAGCTGAAATTTAAAAGAATTATCCTAACCTAGGGCAAGTCACCTTCGAATCCTGTAGCTCTAAATACATATATATATAAAATAACAAAATTATTATTAGCTGTAATTTTCTTTCTCATTTTTAATTTTCTTACTCCTCATCAGAACTCTGTTGACTTTTTATTAGATGTTGAGGACATGTTCACTTCCAGATCTCTCGAAGCTGTTCAGAACCCTGATGGATGTTCCCACGGTAGGAGATGTCCGTCGAGAGAATCTTGAAATAGATGAAATTGAAGATGAACACATTAAAGAAGGACCTTCTGATTCTGAAGACATGTAAGCATAATATAATTAATACATACTAGCATTGACAGAATTTCTGAATTTATATAAAAAAGTTATAGAGAGGATGACTTAAACAGTTTTAAAAAATGATCTATAGTAACTTTTCACTATGCCATTACTTTTTACTACTTATAAAGTACAATCATGCAAATTTTGAAAATGTATATCTGCCTCTAAAAACTATAGTGACCTTACTCAGAGAGAGAGGGAGCAAAGACAACTAGAATAAA
>NW_012151174.1:4556650-4563093 GCF_000956105.1 Propithecus coquereli
AATGCATTTGTGTTTTAAGCCAGATGTTATTATAAAAGAGTAAAGAGTTTTTTAAAAATTCACAAGTTTATAAAGTAAAAAAGTTACTTTATGCTGAGGTTAATTTATTATTGAACAAAGAAAAATTTATGGATTATAAAATTTTAGTGTAGCCTAAGCGTACAGTGTTTATAAAGTCTACAGTAGCGTACAGCAATGCCCTAGGCCTTCACACTCACCACTCACTGACTCTCCCAGAGCAACTTCCAGTCCTGCAAGCTCCATTCATGGTAAGTACCATTTTTTTTTTAATATTTTATAAAGATAAAAAGGTGTACCTTTTTTTTATCTTTTTACTGTATTTTGACTGTACCTTTTCTATATTACACTGTACATATCAGTGTACTGATATGCTGTACAGGTTTGTAGACTAGGAGCAATAAGCCATCCCACATAGCCTAGGTATGTGCTAGGCTGTGCCATGCCATCTAGGTTTCTGTAAGTGCACTCTGTGGTGTTCACACAATGCTGAAATTGCCTCACAATGCATTTTTCGGAATGTATCCCTGTTGTTAAGCAATGTAAGATTGTACTTAACAATTCCCTAGGAAAATGACCTGGAAGGTCCACGTGCCACGTAGGATTTCAAAGCCGGGCAAGGGGGAGTTAGCAGGTAGACATGTTTGTATGTGTGAGTGCACGCGTGCAAGTGCATGCACGTGTGTTCTGCATATAATTTATTGCTTTTGCAGAATTCCTCTCTTCGTAATTCATAGGGAATCTGGAATCGAGAAAGGAAATTTAACCAACAATACTTCTGAGAGCTGTGGGGAAGGAGGCCCCTTAGATAATTATCCTCCTTTGCCTCCTTCAGTACTCATCAGCCCTCTCAGCCCCTCAGACAAATGGTACAGACTGTTTGGGGACATACAACGAGAGTATCCCGGAATGAAATGGACAAGAAGATGCAGTGTATTCAAATCACCTGCAGAATAAGTTATAAGATATTAGAATTTGTATGATTTATTTTGTAAAATTTTTTTGACCTAAAGTTTCTGCTTTTTAGCTCTGCCTTTGAATAGAAGAAGTTCTGCTTTGACTCGTTGGAAGTTTGTATCAGTGTCACAACTGTTCCTCTGTGAGTGAGCCAGGGTCACTGCAGCTGGCACGATTAATTTTATGGCTTTTGGTTTTTTTAAGCCTTGCACCTTGCTTCATAAATTTCTAATGAAACTTTATTTTTAAAACATTGCCCTTTTTTTTCCGTTTTTCATAGTGTTCTGTAGATTTTAACTAGTGACCTCACAATTTGGAGGAAAAGTTACCTTTTTATCTTTGTTTCTTCTACTTGACTGTGGATATTAAGCACTTTAATTTTGTGTTTTTATTAACTCTATCGGAGAACACAACAACATTCAGCATCTTTATTGTTGACAAAGTGCTAGGGAACAGGTTTTTTCCCTCAAAATTTTTATAAAATCATTGATTTTTATCTGCGTGAACTATAGCTTATTTGTGACTTGTGTCCTTTTAATTATTAGTTGATGACAGAATTTTATTTTAAAATTTAAGTTAGAAGCTTTTAGTATTAATTGAAAAATTTGAAAACTAAGTTATCTTTTAAAGTAAGTTATTTCATATTTATATAGGAAAATTTCACTTGATGTTTTTCTTTGGAAATTTCTTTTGATCCAAACTTTACTCATGGTTTTATGTATTTTTTTTTTTTAAGAGACAGGGTTTCTCTCTGTCGCCCGGGCTGGAGTGCAGTGGCCTCATCATAGCTCACTATAGCCTCAAACTCCTGGGTTTAAGCAATCCTCCTGCCTCAGCCTCCCAAGTAGCTGGGACAACAGTCACGCACCACCATGCCCAGCTAATTTTTTTTCTTCTTCTTCTTTTTTTTGGGTCTCACCATGTTTCCCAGGCTGGTCTTGAACTCCTGGCCTCAAGTCATCCTCCCGCCTCTGCCTCCCAAAGTGCTGGGATTATAGGTGTGAACCACCACATCCAGCCCCAAACTTCACTTGAAGATTTTTATAATAAGAAAGCCAGTTAAAAAATGAATTAAGGACCCGACTTTTAAGTATCTTGAAGTTTTTTGAGTGCTCATTTCATAAAAGATCTTTATTTTCTCTTATTTTTCTTACAGTGGCAGGCTTAGCAGCCTTGCTTAGTTGAACACCATCTGCAGAGGGCACAGACTCCTTCTCTGGAGAGTACGAATTCCTCTAGGCTAGCCGCTAGAAGATTTTATCAACAGGTCAATGTTAGTCACTGTAGTAATAGTTCATAGCAGGTGTGCCTGCCAAGTTAGTCTTGTAAGTAGACATTAAGTTAAATGCTGCTAGGGGGGTGATCCAAGAGATTAGACACTTTTTTCTCATTCTAATTAGATGCTTTGCTTTTCTATAGCTTCTATAAGGTCAAATTGTAGGAGTTTTACACACAAGTACAAAATAAAGTTATTGCTATATAAAAAGATAATTTACTTTTCCTATTAATGGAAACTTTATTGATGGTCTTGTGTAATACCATTTATATTTTAGTTCTTCAGTAAATGTTTGTTTGAGTTGGGTCTAAACTTTTAGAAAAGCCTTTATCAGCCCTGGTGTCCTGTTTGGCGTTGCTTTTCTGGTAGATGAAATCCTCAATTTGAGATGTCTTCAGACATCTAGAACCTCAATTAACTCTCTTAGTCTACAAACTTCTCCATTTGTATGTCACTTTAAGATAAAGAAGCAAATCATAAGAGGAAAAAAGTCCACGAGTGTGTTTCCTGGGTGTTAAGAGGAGTGATCAGAGACCTACATTTCAGTCCTCTGTTTGCCATTTACTGACTGCGTGGGCTTGAGCAAGTCATTTAAACACTTTGGTTCATAGTTTCCATGTCTCTAAAGGTTTGTTTGGATAAAATTTAAATAATAGGATAAAACTGCTTAATAAACAAACTAACATACTATGTAAATGTAAGGTATTATTTGTATATATCAGTTCATCCCAGCATCTATAATCCCATGAAAATAGAATTAATATCCTGACCAATACCTTGTAAACAAGCTACTCCCATGAAGTTTATGACGGTTAGCACATTCTATTTACACAGGAAAGTCTACTTACTATGTATTTTAGAACATTTTCAAGAACAAGCATCTACCCGAGTGAACCCAGTGAACCTCAGCTATACCTGGCCCAGACCACAGGAACTGCCCAGACGAACTCTGGCCAAACCGCCAACCTGCACATTTGTTGGGCTCAATAAATGGCTGTTGCTTTAGGGAAAAAAAATAAGCATCTAAAGATAAGGTTTCTGGTGACCATTTTATTCACTGGATCATCCTGTTAACCTGAACATACAATTCCCTAAGTATTTCTATTTCTAAAATACAGAAAGCCTTCCGTGTAGTGTACAACTGTTGTAAAACCCACATGAGAATTTTGGAAATTTCAAAACTATGTAAAAGGAAAACATTTGAGTATATTTGTTTTAGAAAGCAAGTAAAAAACCTGTAAGTCTGACCTCTTAAAATATCAAAACATTATTTCAAAATTTAAGTAATGAATACTGTTGATAGTTCTGTGATTCTCTGGCAAATTAGGACCATTTTAAACAAGTCATCTTCTGGCCTCTGTATTCCAGAATATGTGCATTGCGTGCCGTGTTTATCAATGTACTAATCCTCAGTTTCCTGGTGAAAGTAATTCAGGTTTTGTTCAGATTTCTTTTTATCTACTATTAGTACCTTTAAGTAGAAGGGAGTGCCTGTATATTGAATTGAAGTAAAATTTAAGAATAAGGTAAAGTTGTAGTGATATTTAGTTTAACTTTTTTTAAATTTCAGTGTGTTTGAAGAAACGGACACAGATTTACAAGAGCTTCAGGCCTCCATGGAGCAGTTACTTAGGGAGCAGCCTGGTGAGTACAGTGAGGAAGAGGAGTCGACCTTCAAGAACAGTGATGCGGACCAGACTGGCGAAGGCACAGATCTGGCGGAGGAGGACGACAATCCCAGCAGTGAAAGCGCGCTGAACGAAGAGTGGCACTCAGGTGCGTGATCATGGTCATGGGCCTCCTTCCGTGTGTACAGACATTTCAAGTGGAGTGTATTTTTTCAATATCTGATATAAACCATTTCCAACTTCAACACACTGACTGCCACACTAGAAAACAAATTATTTTCCTTGGGGCCATGGTGTTTTTTTAATGAAAATAGAATAAAAACTTCAAAAACAAAATGATCCTTTCTAATTTAATGAAAAATTTACTATTTTTTATTGTTTCCTTACGTGAATTATATGCAATTAAATTGTCAATATTAATTGCAACAATAAGAACATATCAACAAGTAAAATTTTCACAAACCAATGGAGGGTTTTCCCAGGGGACCACCCATCATGTAACGTGTATGCTACAGCATGACAGCGTGAGTTGCCTGCACAGCAAAAAGCTCCCAAAGTAAACAGATGAGTGAGTTACACATGCTTCATGAGGCCTCAGGCTCAAAACTGGCTTGAGTCAAATACAACTCACATGGCAGTTAATGTGTTAAATAAAACTGAAGTGTGCTCTTTTGTCTCCACCCTTTTTTCGTTCTTTTCTTTTTCACACAAATGTACAGTTTTCCATTTCTTTCCATTAAATTTTCCGTTTCTTCCCCATTAGATTATAGTAATGCTTTTTTGAAGCATTTTTGTTCTTTGTTCTCCATTTCTTATTTTTCCATTGTTCTCCATTTCTTATTTTTCCAATAATAAAGATAATAACTTAGTTTTCTTACCACTTTATGTTTTACAAAGAGCTTCCACATGTAGTGGTTCATTAGCAGGGTTAATACAGAAAGCAGTTTTTAAAATCTTATCACTCTTTTTTTTTTTAATTTGAAAACTATTGTTTATTCATAGCATTACCCCTAAGATGCATAGAAAATCTGTATATTTCAATAACTATATAACATTTATTTGGAAAGAAGAGCTAATAGTGAAAAGATTCTGTAATAATTTCTTTTCAAAGTATCTGGAGTGTGTACATGACAAAACATACTGGACATTTATAATACTTTCTAGGTGTTTTCCTAAAATTTTATGATGGGTATCTTAGGTTGTCTGCCTTCTGTATACTTTTTCATGCTATAGCCCATGTTTATTATCAACTTTAAAAAAATAGCAGTCAGGGTTGTTTGCATCAAACCAGAACACAGAAATATGCTTTTTCCATTTTTTACTAAATGAATGACATCACTAGGAATTTTTGTTTGTTTTTTGAGACGGGATCTTGATCTGTCACCCAGGCTGGAGAACAATGGCACGATCATAGCTCACTGCCTCTTCCAACTCCCAGGCTTAAGAGATCCTCACATGTCAGCCTCCCAAGTAGCTAGGACCACAGGTGTGCACCACCACGCCTGGCTAATTTTTATGTTTTTGTAGAGACAGGGTCTTCCTGTGATGCTCAGGCTGGCCTCAAACTCCTAACCTCGAGCAGTCCTTCTGCCTTAGCCTCCCGGAGTGCTATGATTACAGATGTGAGCCACCACACTCAGTCAGAATAGTTTTATTCTAACCCGATTTACTGTTTATGTCTATAAAATAAAAGATTCCCAAAGTAACATTCTTGTTGAGACAGATTTATACGTGTTTTGCTTACCTATATAAATGACAAATATTATAGTGACAAAAATCTTTATATTAAAAGTAGAAGTAGTCTACTTCAGTGGCATTATTCACTTGTCATAGAATTTTAGTCTATTAAGGTAGGAATTATGTTATTCAGTCCTACTTTTTAATCATAAAATACCTTCTTTTTATGGTATGTTTTTAGATAACAGTGATGGTGAAATTCCAAGTGAATGCGAGTACGACAGTGTCTTCAGCCATTTAGAGGAACTGAGACTTCACCTGGAGCAAGAAATGGGCTTTGAAAAGTTCTTTGAGGCGTATGAGAAAATAAAGGTCAGTAAAATGTCAATTAAAACGTTTACTTTTAAAATATGCTCTGTTTGAGTACTAGAAAAATGTTGATCTTTATTGGTCATTGGATTTCTTTTAAGTAAAAAGTGAAGTCTCCAATTAGAGAAAGTTATTCAAATATTAATTTATATTTGGGGATTTGGTATAGGCTGTTCATGAAGATGAAGATGAAAATATTGAAATTTGTTCAAAAATAGCTCAAAATATTTTGGGAAATGAACATCAGCATCTTTACGCCAAGATTCTTCATTTAGTCATGGCAGATGGAGCCTATCAAGAAGGTAAGGTTTCCTCACGTGTCTTTATTATTTTCAATAAATGTGAGAAAAACAAGATGACAGATATAATTGGACCAGCTTGTATCACACCCATTTTGGTGAAATCTGTATTAGAACTATATCTATTACTTTGAAACAATTATAAAATTAACTCTCATATACTTTTATTGATCTGACTTTTACTTTTATTGACTTAAGTCCTGTAAGTCAATATTTTTA
>NW_012151174.1:4564729-4567188 GCF_000956105.1 Propithecus coquereli
AGCATATCAAACCAATTCTGTTCATATGCAGACTGTTCGTCTCAGGCAGCTCTCCATAAGTATTGTTTCGACACAGCTTTTTGTAAGTCATCAGCAGCAATGTGCTTGGGGTTCAGCTTTGCTTGACAAGTGTCTGGAGAGCTTTTAGTTTGCTTTGTCCCTTAAGTGGAGAACTGTAACAATGAACTGATTCACAAGGTAATATTGACACCCCTCTTTTGACAGCTGAGTGGCTTCCAGAGACACATGCCTACAGAGAAGGCCATTCCCCCTGCCAAGGGCCAAGAATCAGGCTAAGCTAATACACCCCTTAAGAAACAATTTTAGATTTTTTCTAGCACACAAATGAAAAGAAGATGAAGAACCCAAAGTCTTGCATCATAGAGCATGGCAGTAATTCCTTTACCCTAGAAAAAGCGTAAAGCAATTAAAACCAGAAGTCTACCCTGGCAATCTTTTTAAAAATTTTCGTACAGCCCATAAAATATTATAACTTACTAATATGCCTACTAAAGTGACTATTTATAAAGTGTATATTGAATTATCTGAATAAGTTAACTTGCTGTTTTGTATTGTTAATCATAGGAGAGTGAAATGTTAGACCACGACTGGATTTAGAGTAACTGTTTTGGAGTCCTTCTCATTGGAAGTAGTTAGATCCCACACGTAGTATCTTGTAGAGTCTTTCAGTCCACTCCTTTCACAAGGAGGTGACAGTGAGACCCTGTTACCTGCACGTGGTGCTTACACACTCGTATTCTCTGTGTTGAGGGAAGGGGAGGCCAGTGAAGGGAGGGACTCGGCAAAATTATATCTAGTTCCCCCAAAAGTGGTACCAGGTCACTGAGGTGCAAGTTGAAAGGAAGACTGTCTGAAACACATTTCTATTCTAGTTCACTGGAAATTATCCGAGTCCTGAAAAGACAGCCTCAGCTATCCAACTCCCCTGAGACTGTGCCAGTGCAGGTTGGGTAAGGAAACGTCAGTAACTGCGGCTGTTGACACAGTTAGTGTCACTCGGTCCGTAGCCAGGTGGTATTCCGAGTCAAAAGTCTGGTAAAATGTGTAAACTACTTCATCTTATTCCTAATAAATTCTTCCAAAAGGGAGAGAAGGAGTAGAACTGGCAGAGGTCACCATGTAGAGCATTGGCATTAGCAACCCAAGCTCGTAGATTCTTGAGAAGGAAACACATACCTTCGCCCATGTTCATTTTGGATGGAATATTGGGCTGTGTTTATGTAATGCAATTTCATGCGGCAGTTAAAAGGAGTGAACTAAATTCCCTCTGTCAGCATGGATAAGCCCCACAAACACGATAGTTGAATAAGTAGTATATGATACCATGTACATAATATTTAAAAACAATGTTATTTAGGTGTGCATATATGTAATAAAATAAAAGTGGAAAACTGTGAGAGAGAAGTATACACATCAATTTCATGGTACCGAAAATGCCCCGGGGAAGAAGAGAATGCGATAAGATTGAGAAAGGGTACTCTCTGTCTGTCATGTGTTTTCCTTAATAATCCAAACCAATGTGGCCAAAAGTTAACTTTTATTAATTCCGCATATTGTGTACATGTGTCTTCATTATTTTTCTGATGATTTGAAATATTTTGTAATTTTAAAACATAAGTGAATTGTAATGCAGAGTGATAAGTGCAGCATTGGAAGCAACAAAATGTATGTAAGTTGCATTAAGTAAGGATCCAACCATACTGGAAGAAGTAATGGTGGCAGGGTAGCTCTTCCTAGGGAGGACATCAGAGTTGGATTTTGACAGATGAATGAGAATTTGCCACACATCCATGCATGTACTCACATGTGGGAGGATACAAAATGTCCTAGGGGAGCGACAAGCAACTCAGTGTTACTAAAGCATAAATTATGGGGGCAGTTGAGGAAGATGGGGAATGAAATTTGGTAAGACTGGAAATGTTTAAAAGGCCAGATCATGAAGGGCTTTACAATCCACGTTAAGGAGGATGGATTCTTTTCTGAGGCAGTAGGGAGCTAGTGAAGAATTTTAAGTAGTACAGTGATCTGACACGACACTTGGATTTTTATTGAAAGATCACTTTTGCTGGAATGTGGAGGATAATGCTTGTTATGTAAGATTAAAAGCAGTCTCTTTAATTTATTCAATAGTGTTTTTTAAAATAAAGAAAAATTGGAAATAACCAAAATGTCATTTATAGACCAGTGCAGGAATGGTTAATTTAATTACGCCATATCCATAAAATAGAATACTATATAGACATTGAAATTGACATGGAATATATGCATGATTTATTCTTTTTCAACATTTTATTGTAAAATTTTCATCATATGAAAAAGTTGAAAGGACTTTACAGTAATCATCTGTGTACCCACCACCCAGATTCTAACAGTAACATTTTATCTTGCTTATCTGCCTTCTATTCATTATGTGTGTTAAGTGGAAAAACTCATGTTTC
>NW_012151174.1:4567533-4568596 GCF_000956105.1 Propithecus coquereli
AATACAACAATGTTATAAAACGTAATCAGATTTAAGACGAGTATGCTTATTGCATGAAAAAGATGGAGAAACATAGCATTTTGCAACGAAGATTCTAGTATTTTATCTATTTTATTTTGTTTGTCAAGTTCCATAGTTAAATCCTGTAGAATATATACTTTATTAAATCATCCAACCAAAGCGTAAGAGACGTTGACCCAGAACTGGACTTAATGGTTTTGAAGATTTACTATGCAATAGGTAACCTTGACTTTCAGCAAATATCTTCAGGTTGAAGGAACTACCTGTGTCGTGAAAGATCTGCCTGTGGTTTTTCCTGTAAGTCTTTAAACATGACCGTTTTTCTGTCTAGTACTTGTTTTCATCCTGGCCAGCAATTCTGCATTAAATAACCTTGGCAAGGGCTCTGTTTACGTTTTGAAGATGGAATTTTTTAGCCTTAAAGTTTATATTCTCAAGTCCTTTTCCAACCAGTGAGTCTCCTGAACTAGCTCAGTGGAATTGGGCTATAGAAAGTCTTAGAAATCATTAAAAGATTTGATTATGAAAGCATAGCAAAATTGTATCTCCCAATATCTAAAAAGTTGGTTTATTGCCTCTATATCTTATTACAGACCAGTACCAGTAATATTGTGTCTAAAAATTAGTCTGTGGATTTTAACATTTACTTAGTTAAATGTTACCTAGCAAAGTTGCCCTTTTGGTTTTTAGCTTCCTGTCATGCATGTGCTTCAAGGACAATATGAGGTTAAAAAGGACAAAGAAATCATTTTTATTTTGACACCGTGTCGGTTTTGGTAACTAGGCAAATACTCCCCAAAGGAGGAATGTTTGCCTCTTGTACTTCTTTCCATTACGAGAGGATTTAGTCATTGAGATGATGGTCTCACAGCTTCAATTGCAATATGCCAAGTATTACATGGTTTTGTTAGCGATGTCTACAGTCCAGATGTTTTTGTAATAAAAGCAAAATTTTTGAAACTCCAAGTACAAAGCATTATGATTTGCATAATATGTAATTTGAAAAATAAAATCTTATCTTGCAGCACTATCAATACTATGT
>NW_012151174.1:4570081-4572749 GCF_000956105.1 Propithecus coquereli
GAGAGAGGATCACAGGATGCTGAGGTGGGAGAATTTTAACCAAATAAGGTAAGAGAAACGTACAACTAGTCTCTTCCAAGTGAAGCTCTGGAAAATCAAAGACAAAAAGAAAATCTTCAAAGAAGCCACAGATTAAAAGGCACGCTGTCTTCAAAGGCATGTCAGAGACTGACAGCTGGCTTAGCAGCAGCAGTAAGGAAACGGTGCACTGAACCATCAACGGACCAAAGGAAAATAGCTGTTGTTGCAGAATTATTAAAGTCGACCCTGGAGCAACACAGGTTTGAACTGTTCGTCCACTTATATGTGGGTTTTCTTCTGCCCCTGCTACCCCTGAGACAGCAAGAACAACGCCTCCCCTTCCTCCCCCTCCTCCTCCTCGGCCTGCTCGGTGTGCTGATGACAAGGATGAAGACCTTTGTGATGATCCACTTCCACTTAGTGAATAGCAAATACATTTTCTCTTCCTTATGATCTTAATAACATTTCCTTTCTCTAGCTTACGTAAAAGAGCGTGGTATATCATACACATACAAAATGTGGTAATTGACTCTTTATGCTGTTGGTAAGGCCATTATTAACAGTGAAGCTTTTTGGGGAGTCAAAATTATACATGAATTTTTGGCTGTTGCGGGGGTTGAGGCCCCAAACCCCACGTTGTTCCAGGGTCAGCTGCATGTATTTAGCAAAAACACGTTTCCAGGATGAAGAAAGACGTTCGCACTCTCAGCGCCTTGCGGTGTGACCTGCCGTGCCACCCTGGGACTCTGCGGAGAGGCCCCGCCCGCGAGAAGGCCCTCGCCAGATGCCGCCCTCGACCTTGGGCTTCCTAGCCCCCAGAACTGTAAGGAATAAATTCCTGTTCTTTCTTTAAAAAAAAGAAGAAAAATGAATTCTGTCTTAAACTTCTGGCCATGATGAAATACTAATGAAAGAAAGTAGATTGACCTTTAAACTTTAACAACTAAGACAGCGGACAAAGTGCACGAACCAAAGGTTTTCGGATAGTGGGCAGCAGACAGCCAGGCACAGTGCCGCGAAAGCAGGGAACCATGAGATGAACTCTGATTCCCCAAGTTCCCTGCGTAGAAATAGCGGGTAGGTGGGGGTGAGAGGACAGACCCAAACAAACCCGGGACTTTCCCTAAATTAAGGAAACGAGTTAGAATGTGGAGAGGAGAGCACAGCCAGAATTTGCACAGTGACAGCCAGAATTTGCACAGTGAAGCACCGGCAAGGAGAGAGCTGCCTAGGAAGAGAAGGAGCTCCAGAGATCGGCAGAGGGTTCCTTTTGTGTCTTCTGCTGAATACTGATGGGTGCGGCACACAAGCAAACGGTCGTAAGACTGGGGAAGGGCACAAGAAAGCAGTGGAGTAATTCTTGGACGCTACACAGGGTCAAGGACAGTTTGTGCTTCCCCCAGCTGGAGTAGAAAGACCTAGCACCCGGGGCATAGGGGCTGGAGAGACATTGCATGCGTCAGTAGAGGAGCCAGATGATTTCTAGGTAGAGGCTATTCTGCTCCTGCCTAACAAAGCTTAAAAGCAAAGCTTGAAAGGATCATACTGTTTCTTAGGAACTTAACAAAGCTCAAAAGTATTTGAAGAAATCCCCAGAATGTGAGCACTCAACAAAGTAAAATTCACAGTATCAGGCACCCAGTGAAAAATTACCAGGCATGCCAAGAAGCAAGAAAGTATGACTCATTAAGGAGAAAATCTGTCAATGAAAACAATATAGAAATCCTACAGACAATATAATTAGTAGTCAAGGATATTAAATCAGCTGTTGTATCTGGCGGTTCCACATCCATGGAACTGCAGACCAAAAATATTTGAAAAAAATAAAAAATAATACAGATTTTTAAAATGATAACTTTGCATAGCATTTACATTGCATGAGGAATTATAAGTGGTCTGGAGATGATTCAAAGTATACAGGAGGATGCGCATAGGTTCTATGTGATTTATGTCATTTTGTATGGGACTTGAGCATCCATGGATTTTGGTATCCACGAGGATCCCGGAACCAGTCCCCCATGGACTCCGAGGGACGAATGACTGCATTTTCCAAGGCAGAGGAAAGCATGAGCGAGAAGAGAAAAGTCATGTCAGATTTTATAACACACACACGTATATACCACTTAGAAATTCTACAGATGAAAAATGCATATGTAACAAGCAGCAGACTAGCCACTCAGGAAAACAGTGAACTAGATCCGACTGACATTTGTAAAACACTTGATGTAAATCAGTAAAGAATATTTTCAGGTGTACATTTACTAAGACCACAGTTTGAACCTAAAAATGTATCAAGAAATTTTAAATGATACGAATCATACAAATTTTGTTTTCTGACCACAGTGGAATTAACTAAATCCATTTTTAGAAAAAGTTTCTAGAAAATCCCCAAATATTTGGAGACTAAACACATTTCTAAATAACTCATGGATCAAATGAGAAATCACAGCCAAAATTAGAAGATATTTTGAACTAAATGAAAATTAAAATGTGACATATCTAAATTTGTGGAGTGTCTAAAATAGAACCTAGGAGTGGAATTTATAACATTTAACACTTACATTGTAGAAGAAGCAATTCAATAACTTAAAATTATACCTTAAAAGATCAGAAGAAAAAAAATTAAATCCAAAATAGAAGAGAGGAG
>NW_012151174.1:4573040-4576540 GCF_000956105.1 Propithecus coquereli
TTTTCTCACAGTGCTAGAGGATAGAAGTCCAAGGTCAAGTTCCAGCTGGTTTGCTGCATGGCCAGGTCTCTCTGCCTGGCTTGTAGATGGCCACCCTCTCCCTGTTTTCTCACGTGGCCTTTCCTCAGTGGTGCTTTGGAAAGAGGAAGCATATTTTCTGGTGTCTTTTCTTGTAAGGACACAAACACATTAATTCTAGAAGATCAAGGTCCCGCCATTATGATCTCATTTAACTTCCTTAGAGGTCCTGTCTCCAAGTACAGCCACTCTGGGAGTTAGAGCTTCAACATGAGTTTTGGAGGGTCACAAACATTCAGTCTGTAACACTACCAAAGCTCACCCAAGAAGACACAGAAAATCAGAAGAGCCCTATATCTAATTATAAAATTGAATTTTAGTTTAAAGACTTCCCACAAAGAAAACTTTTGGGCCCAGATGGCTTCAATGAAGAATTCTACCAAATATTCCGTGAAGAAATAGTATCAATTCTACACAAGCTGTTCCAAAATAGAGGACTGCAGGGAACATTTTCCCACTTGTTCTAAGAGCACAACATTGCCTGTTCCCAAAACCAAAAAAAGGAATTTAAAGAAAACTACAGACTCATACACCTCATGAACATTGATGAAAAAATTCTTTGCAAAATTTTAGCAAGTCAAAGCCAACAATATATAAAAAACAATGCATCATAACCAAGTAGAATATATGCCAGGAATGCAAGATTGGTTTAACATTTGAAACTCAATTACTGTAATTCATCATATTAACGGACTAAAAAAGAAAAACCATATGATCGTCTTAATAAATGCAGAAAAACCATTTTAGAATATCCAAAATCCGTTTCTTATAAAACCTCTCTGCAAACTGGGATAGAAAGGAAATGCCTCAATCTAATAAAGGTCATCTAAAACCACCACCACAATAAAAACAAACCTACTGCTGACATACTTAATGGTGAAAACAAAGTTTCCTCACTAAATGGAAAAAGAACAAGGAGTTCTGCTTACACCATTTATATTCTACTTTGTACTGGGGGTTCTAGCTATTGCAGTAATGTTAAAAAAAAAAATTAAATCCCCATATTGAAGAGAAAGAAGTAAAAACTGTCTTTATTCACAAATGACATGACATGTAGAAAGTCATGAGGACTCTACACAACTGCTACAAGAACTGAAAAGAAAGTTAAGGAAAATTGCAGGATAGAAGGTCAATATTAAAAGTCTATTTATAATAGCATCAAAAAAAATGAACTACCTAGGGATAAATTTGACAGAAGTTGTATAAGATCTGTGCACTGAAAATTACAAAACATTGCTGAGAGAAATTAAAGAAGATCTAAGTGGGCATATATACCCTGTTTGTGAATCGAAAGATGCAATGTTGTTTAGAAGAAAACAGGACTCTGAGGGAGCAATTAACATGGCATGTACTAATTGCTCTTTATGATTATTAACTCCAAATAAATATCCCTGTGGCAACACAGTGAAAACTGGAAAAACAAAAGCATGGGAGAAAGTAAACTCAAGTTATCTTGAGTTTGGCAGAAGTTCCTTAAACAGACTAAAAAATTATAAACTAAAATAGATAAATTTGACATCATCAAAATTACAAACTTACTTTTCAAAAGACACTTAAAGAAAAGACCAGTCACAAACTGGAAGATGTTTGCAAAACATCTTTCAGACAAAAATGTTTTCTACAACATACAGAAAACATACAATTCAACAATAAGACAAAGAACCCAGTTTGACAATGGGCAAAATATTTAAATATACACTTAAAGAAGGTGAATGTATAAAAAATAAGCTCATGAAAAGATACTATCACTCATTAGGGAAATACAAATGAAAATAACAATAAAATACCACTACAGACTCTCTAAAATAACTAAAAATTAAAGGCTGTTGAGAAAATGGTGCAGTGGAAGCTCTCATTCACTGATGGTGAGAAAATAAAAAGATACTTTGGAAAAATAGTTTGGCAGTTTCTTAAAAGGTTAAATGGACACCTTGTGTATATCCCAGCCATTTCATCTCTAGGTATTTACTAGACAGGAATGAAAATACGTCCACATGAAGACTTGTACGTGAATGTTCATGTCAAGTTTATTCGTAGTAGCCAATAACTGGAAACAACCCAAATGTCTATCAAATGTTGAGTGGAGAAGCAATTGTGGTATATTCAAGAAATGGAATACTGCTCAGCAATAAATAAGAATGAGCTGTTGGTACAATATGTTTGAATCATAAAAATGTGCTTTGTGAAAGAAACGAGAATACATACTGTATGATTCCGTTCATTTGAAATTTGAAAAGACTAATCTTTGTAGTAATAGAAAGCAAACCAACAGTCTGGGACCAGGTGGAGGAGGGTGTTGAATAGCTGAGAAGGGGCAAAATGGAACTTATTTGGTTACACGAGCGATTACATGCCAACACTTGTTAAACTGTACACTTAGAATATGATAATTCCCTTATATGTAAATGGCCTCTTTAGCTATTTAATATTTATTTGGGGTGGCACAGAATTCCAGAAGGTTACTTTTCTTTTTTATATGACTTTTTTATTTTGATTTCTTAGAGAAAAATCTCGTTTTTCTTCTGTGGCTATTTCACATAGAATTTTAAAATAAAACAATGGAGTATTCAGTTAGCCCCAGTGACCTCTTTCAGAATCCAAGGTGGTACTTAATGTCTATCATTTGAGCCCACTGAACTTCAGACAAGTAAGAAGCATCTTCTTGCCCCTGCATTAAGGTGGGGTATAGGCATTTGGTTAGAGCTAGATGCAGTTAAAACAATTCTTCTCTGAGTTGTAGAAGTAGCTGTATTGATCCAAGTCAACTATCTTCCCCTCATTGTCATCAATCATGTGCAAAGTTATACACATGGAGACAGTTGCATTGACTCACGTATCTTGTGGCACTTTTTTTTAACCTATCTGCATAGGTTAAAAGCACCCACTGTTCCTTTTAGTCTGGGAACAGTAGTGAATTACAGAGCCTCTGAAGAATGAGACGTTGATCTTAAGCCAAGCAAGGATGCCTTATCTGAATGACCTATGTTTTGAAAATTCCATTATATCATATGCTGAAATTATTTTTTAAATTGATACATAGTAACTACATATTTGTCGGGTACAAGTTATATTGTGATACATGCAAAGTGTGATGATCAAATCAGGATAATTAGGATATCCATCACCTCAAACATTTATCATTTCTTTTTGCTGGGTACATTCCAAATATTCTGGCTATTTTGAAATATATGAAAAATTATTTTGGTGAGTGGTGAGAGATAGGGGTCCTGTTTCATTCTTCTGCATGTGGCTATCCGATGTTCCCAGCACCATTTATTGAATAGGGTTTCTTTTTCGCAGTGTGCATTGTTGTCTGCTTTGTCAAAGATCAGTAGGCTGTAGGTAAATGATTTTATATCTGGGTTTTCTATTCTGTTCCATTGGTCTGTGTCTGTATATTTGTACCAATACCATGCTGTTTT
>NW_012151174.1:4587795-4592607 GCF_000956105.1 Propithecus coquereli
TCTCCTTTTGCCTGACGTTGTGTTTGTGAGATTCATTCATGTTGTTGTACTTAATGTAGTTGTTTACTTTGTTCATTCTTATTGGTGTATTTCGTTATTAAAATATTCCACAATTTATCCATTCTGATGACAGTTGAGCTATTTCCAATTTTTGGATATTTTGAATAGAGCTGTAGTAAATGCTGTTACACATGTCTTTTGGTGAACATATATATGAATTTCTGGTGAGTATATACCTAGAAATGGGATTTTTGAGTCTTAAGATATGCATATGTTCAGTTTTTGTAGACAGTGCTGAATAGTTTTCCAAAGCAATTGTACCAGTTTCGCAGTCCCTGCGGCACCATATGAGCTTTCTAGTTGTTCCACACCCATGCCAACGCTTGGTTGCAATTGGTTTTTAATGTCAACTATTATATTATTTACTTACATGATTTCTACTTCTGTTTCAAATAAATTTGGAAGTAGAAAGGTGTGCATGAATGGAAGAGTTTGTGTGTAAGATTCAAGAAAAGAAGTATAATTATTAATAGTTGTGTAATACTAACAATTTTCACTGCCAGCTTTTACATAAATTGACAGGCTTAATCTTTATAACAATCCTATGAGATAGGGGGCGTCTATTATTATCCTCATTTTATAGAAGAAGAATCACTCTGGGAGTGTCTGCAGGATGCAGGAGACCAAGGCACATCTAGGCTCAATGTACACTTTGCGAGAGGTCTTCCTGTGTGCCTCCCACTTCCCTCTGACTGTTCCCATCGATGGACTAAAGAAAGATCCGATGTGCCAGGTACGCAGACTGTCTTGATTCTACTATTATTATTTATGGTGAAATGTAATTATATACACATACATATCTTGGTTATAAAAGATCCTCAGAGATGACCAAGAAAGAGTAATGGTCCATCTCCTCGTCGTGTTTTTTATTGAATGAGAGTCATGGGCAGATCTACACAAACACGGTAGACATATGTTGGTCTATTTAATAATCACAGGAAGAATTCTAATAGAGAATTAAATTTGGAATTATGTTTTTGGAAAATTTCAAACAATTTTCTCAACAAATATTTGTGTATTATTATAAGCTGGGCTCTGTTTTAGGCACTGGGACACGGCAAGAATGAGATGAGCCACGTCCTGCCCTTCAGAGCTTAGCTTCTAGCGAGGGCAACAGAGAATAAGCAAATAAACACTAATATGTATTATAATGATCTTAAGTGTCTATAATCCCATTAAGAAAAATGACAAATTTTAATTCATAAAAATTAATAAAGCTTGCCGGAAGAGAATTACTAGGTTAAAAAGAATTATTTTAAAGAGGGCAGGGAATTAATTTTCCAGTTTCAGGAATAGTAGGCATGTGAAAATGGAGTTCAGTTCGGGAAGGGGAGAATCAAACAGACTTGGCCTGAAAAGACAGGATCTTTGGGCCGAGGACTGGCAGAAGACAGAAACAGGGAGCTCAAGGATGGGTGACAACAAGCAAATTGATAGAGACGATACAGCTCTAGTAAGGCTGCTTTCCAAAAGGAGAGTCAGTCGCATTGAATAGCCCCCCTTGGAAAGGAATATAAAGTATCTGTCACAGAACCTCTAAGAGTTTTCTGTTCAGTAGAATTGCATGTAACAGTGTCAGAGCAGTGTTTCCTGAGCTGGAAGCACCACTGAGGCAGGCAGACAAGATACTTCGTGAGTGCAGGGATAAACATTTCCCCTGTTTGGCAAGGGAGGCGAGGGAAGGGCGTGAGAGGTTCCTGTTCCTCAGGAGCGGATCCCAAGACAGGGACGTGCGTGCCGGTGATGAGGAAGTGCCCCAGGAAGGGGGTAGGACAAGGAAGTGTGCCATCTCAGGCAAAGTTGTGCAAAAGGCAGCTTCAGTCTGATGTCCCCGGGGAGCTCTGTAAAACTGGCCAAACCCGAGGAAAAGGAGCTGGGCGTTTATACTCCCACACCCGTCGGGCGTGGGTTAAATGCCACCCCAGGCCTTGGATCCCCAGGTGCCGGGGCTCTGCCTGCGTAGGCAAAGCGGTCCGGGGGCTCGAGGGCGGTTGGTCATAGCCAAGTCTCAAGCATTGGACGGATGGAAGCAAAACCATCCTGAAGCTAGAGGACGCACAGAAATGTTTTAAAGTGGTCTGAGGGGGACATCGTTCACTGCAATATTGTGAGAAAAATGTAATTAGCATATCAAGCACTGCATTTAATTTTTTAAAGTCAGTCATTTTAAAGAACGATATCAAGTAAATGTGGTACAGATGAGACGTAGACGAGGTAAACATTGTGAATTGGTGTAAGGATGGCCGAGGTTTGGTCCGTGCTGGTTCGGGTATTGGTTTTCATCTGGCTGCCATCGTCGGGAGTTGAGTTTCCCCTGGCGGGGGCCACTTTAATCTTCTTTGCCATTCTCCATGCCTCCTCGTGTCCCCGACAGTGCTAATTCCTCCTTCCCCTGCGAGCCCCTCAACGTGGCGTACACTGCAAAGTTTTGCACTTCCTACATTGCGTAAAAATTATCGATTTAATATTCCTTCCCGAAAGGCTTTGTGACGTTCTTAGAGCGAGAACCGTGTCTCACCCATCTTTGTGCTGCTGGTGTCGGGCACAGTGCCTGGGGTATAGTAGGTGTTCAATAAGTGTTTATAGACTGGATGAATAAAGAAGCCCGTTATAGCCTGTGGAAATTCTAGAAAATAAAATATATCTCCAGTATAAGGTCTGTATCTTTTATTAATGAGACAAAAGCAATTAAAATGATGAGCTCCCTGTAGCATACTCCAATACACGTTGTCCAGCCTCCTCAGATAACTTTTACAAATGGCACAGAAAGGTTCTCACCTGAAAATGGAAATTTAAAACTTTATAGAGAAAAGCTTTCTTGATTAAGAGCACTTGATTAAAAAGAGCTCGTTAATGAAAAACAATACTATCTTTATAAGGACTAAGCTCCTTCTATCTTGCCCCGGTTCGTTTCACGCTTCAACAAACAGCGCCTTTTGGCAGTCACGGCTCTTGCGCTGCCAAACGCCGTGTTTGTGACTCTGGTCATGCCCTTCCCTGACGTCACTCCGAACGAGGTCACCAGCTAATTAGCCGCATAAACTGGTCGCCATTATTGCTTCGAAGCTCCAAGTTGTGCAGTCTGATGGAATCACAGTGATTTTTTTTAAAAGGAACTGATTGCTTTTTTCTTGGCGGCACAAAAATGCTTCTCAGGCTTTTGAAACTTAGGACAGTGTCAATGGAACGTACCTGATTAGAGGTGACCTATGGGTATTCAGGAGAGCAGAAAAAATTTGCTTGGACACAATGAATACTTGGGGCTTTTTTTTCCAGATTAAATGTGGAAAAGGTTTCTGGTTCTCAAAGTTAGCTTCTCCCTCCCCAGCGCCCAGCTCCCAACAATACGGCTGCTGTTCCGTGTACTGCCGGCCGTTTCTGCTCACGACAGTGGAATCGGCCTTCCAGGCCCTCTGCTCACGTCGCTTTGACTCCTGTCTGCGCGGTCAGCACCTTCACCCTCCCCGGGCCTGCACAGGCCCCGGCCCCACGCGCGAGCTCTGCGGTCCTGTCTCCCAGGGCGGAGCCTCGCCAGCGTGGGCTCTGTCGTGTATAACCATGCAAATCTGTCCATCCTCCATCTTTCCGAAGCTGCCTTAGATTAACGTTACTCGGGGCAGCAACTGCGCGCACAGCTGCTGCCCCGCTGCCGGCTCCCGGAAGGGAAAGCCCTGAAGGGCCCGGATTACAGCGTGAGGACTCGGGTCTCACTCCCTCCTCCACCCCTCTGCTGGGAATGCATTTCCAGGGCAGAGCTTTTTTAGCTTTGAAAATTTAAAAAGAGTCAGCTAATTCCTTATTTTAGCCAAAGGCCGTTACAAAATACAAGATAGTCTTTAAGTAATAAAACACAGAATAGAAACTTGTATTGTGAGCACAGAACTTTGTAACAGAATCCTTACGTTTATTTGAAATGTATACTCACCTAATCAAAACATCACAAGGAGTAACACACCACGTTGTGAGTTCCGTAGTTGGGAGAGGAACTATGCCGAGTTCTCTTTTGTTTTCCCAGGGTGTCCTGCATGGAGCTTCAGAAATTTGTTAAAGTTTCATTAATATATTACTATATATGAATATTCTTGAGTCGATTGTTACAAATAAGAGGCCTCTTTGGGTCACAAACTTTTACATGAAACAGTATTATACCCTGAGGAAGTCCCTTAGACTGATGAAATTTGCGCCAGAGAAGTGATTCCAGCCTGGTAACTTAGCTCAGGTTAACGCCATCTGCACATCTGTCAAATGGGACTGCGTCAAAGTATTGCTGACGTTAGGTGAGATACACACGACGTCTTGCATGGTGTCTGGCCCACAGAGCGCACCCAACACGCGTACGTTTCCTTTTTCTTCTTTCGAGTTTTATCTTGAACAGCCCCAGTGCCCCTGTGATGGTGCTGCAGATACATGAGCAAAATACAAGAGAGGGAAGGGCATTCCCTAACTCAGGGGCTCCAAACGTAGCTACTTACTGCACTAAAAGTATCCTGCACCCCCTTTGTTGAGACTCGTGCTTGTTTCATTGCACTACACCCTATTAGTTAAAGGGCCTCGGGAAAAATTATGATCCAGACAATATCAGAAACAGATTAGCCAGGCGTGGTGGCACGTGCCTGTTGTCCCAGCTGCTTGGGAGGCTGAGGCAGGAGGATGGATTGAGCCCAGGAGTTCGAGGCTGTAGTCAGCTATGATCGCACCACTGCACTGCAGCCTGGGCGACAGAGCGTGACCCTGTCTATAATTAAATAAATA
>NW_012151174.1:4593766-4606780 GCF_000956105.1 Propithecus coquereli
GAAGCCCTGACCGACAGTCTACAACCTATTTACGTTTTACTGCCAATAACACACCCTCTATAAAATAATGTAGAAAAGGGAGAAACTTTCAGTTTAATTGAAGTACACAGACATATATTCATGCAGTTCAAAGGAAAAGAAGTGAGTACTATTCATTTACATATTCTACAGAGAAACTATCAATCAAGCTGGAGACATTTTGATCGATATAGAATCTTTGTGTCCTGTTAAGATGTACAGACATAAAAACAGACTTCAAAATTGTTCACTTCCTGGTTAAAATTTGAATAATAACTCAAATATGACTATAATTTGTCCACAGAAACATACCTCTGAGGTGTAGTTTGCTCTTTTTTATTTGTATTTTTGTTTTTAGAGATGGAGCCTCTAGCCCAGGCTGGACTTGGATTCCTGGGCTCAGGGGACCCTCCCAGCTCAGTGTCCCGAGCAGCTGGGCTACAGCCTCATGCCACTGCGCCCAGCTTGCAGCTTGCAGCCTGCTCTTGGTAGAATGTTATGTTTTGTTGAGATTTATGAATCCATTATTCTTGTAGATGATTGAATTTTATAGTCTTGCCTGTGTTTCGCACACAAAATTTCAATAAGCAGGACTTCTAGCATCATAAGGGTTCAAAATGCAACATAAAAGCTGCGGTTAAGTTACATAAATAATAATGTTTTGAAGTTTAAAAGCCATATGTGTGGCATCTATCTCTAAGATATCTGGCTGCTTTGAATAAAATAGTAAACATTCTTCTCTAAATGTGCAAAATACAATTTCTCCTTGAATATTCTCCCCAGAATTGGTAATAATACGGTTCTGATTTCCTTCTGTGGTTATTTGTTTGTTTGTTTGTTTGAGGTCGGGTCTTGCTCTGTCACCAGGGCTCACTGTAGCCTCAAACTCCTGGGCTCAAGTAATCCTCCTGCCTCAGCCTCCTGAGTGACGGGGACTACGGGCACGTGCCACCACACACAGCTACACTTTTAAAATTTTTTGTATAGACAGGGTCTCTCCATGTTGCCCAGCCTGGTCTTGAACTCCTGGCTTCAAATGATTCTCCCCCTTTGGCCTCCCAAAGCGCTGGCATTACAGGCATGAGCCACTGTGCCTAGCCTGATTTCCTTTTAAAATACTGGAATTACTAGCCACATTTCCATGTCTGCCCCTAGAAAAATATTATTGTCACAAACCTTTAATTCCCTCCCATGAGTAAAACGCTGCACTAGAGTCTCTGCGGGTTAAAGCTGGAGTGAGCCATGGAGGTGTGGAATCCAGCCCGACGCTCCCCTATTGCAGATGGGAGCAACGGGCGGCGAGATGAGGTTAACTCCCAAGGCCACACGGCATCCGCAGCCGTCACAGATGCCTCCTGAAATCTTTGTCCGACGATGACGGTTGAATCGGGTTTGAGAACCGTGTTAGGCACAATCCCTCTCTGAAGAACCTCATCCTCTCATAGCCCCGGTCTCCATCTCTGACGTCCGCACCCTCGGAGGATACTGTGGTCCTTAGACTGGACTTCTACGGAGCAATGGCCACAATGACATTGATCTTACTTTCAGGACACTAGCAAATACTTTATTTAGAATCATTGAGTTTCTGAGTTGAGTGGTGACTTGGGTATCTAGTTCTCAATCTTGCCTCTATAGTGTAACCACCTGGGGAGCTTTAAAAATCATCGATGCTGATTTAACCCCACAGATTCCGATTTTGTTGGTCTCAGGTGTGGTTTGGGCATTGGAATTTTTTTTAGAACCACCACAATAATGGTACTAGGCATTAGGATTTTTTACATATCCCCAGATGATTCTAATATGCCGTCAAGGTTAAGAATCTCTGATCCAGTCCAGCTACTCCCCCTCTTCCTCACTCTCTTTGCAAATGAAGGGAGCTGTGGGGAGTTTGCGCCTCGTCCATGATCACCAGCTGGTTAATGATGTTTAGCTCAAAACATCAATGTATTCTGCGGTGATCTGCAGCCAAAAAAACCCAGACTAAACCGAAACATCAGGTTAGCCGCCTTCTCCTGACTGAGGACAGGGAGTGACCTTGAGGCTTGTACCGGCGGACTCGTCTTTATCGGTGTGGGATCAGAGCGTCTCCGTGATGTTGGCATGAATTACTTCCCTTGTATAGATGATGACATGGTGTTCAGACATATTCTCATAAGATCGTATAGTTATATTTGGGAGCTTTTGAATAAAATCCTCCTATAATTACTTCTAAAGTACATCTAAATTATCTTGTTTTATTTTTAGGCGTCATATCGCTCGCCTTGGCACTTGTAACTCCATCGATCCAGTCTCACCCATGAACCAAATGAGAAGAGGCATCCTTACAACAAAGAGAGGAATGCGTTATTGTATTAAGGTACAAACACTTTACTCTTGTGGCCATCTGTGGTTGACAAGGTCATTTTTTTATGCCAATAACTTATTTATAATGGCACTAGTTCCTATAAGAGGATTTTTCTTATGGTAAAATCTCATAAGAAAAATAAAATCTAATGGGAAATATTAATTAGCATGAGTACAATGCAAGAGGTCATGTGTGAAAGGATCAGCCATAAGTGGCCGCATCTGCAGGTCCTGTTCTGAGAGCGGCGGCGACCGCGGTTGGCGGACGGCCTGTCTGAGTCGGCGCTGGTCAGCCGGCACTTGGAATCCTGCGGGCGGAACACGCCAGCGCCCCCGCCCTGGGAGAGCCTGGCACCGAAGCGACGGGCACCGGGAGGAGCGATGTCTTTGGTCGATGACAGCGGGTGAGTGCAGACAAAGGGGACACCCTGACTACCTGACTCACAGCGACTCACGCTCCCACCTCGGCGGAGACGGTCGTGTATTTCCCACCGCTGCTTCTGACCCCTTTTCGTCGTAAACCTGCGGTTCTTGCAAACGTCCTACTTGGGGCATATTCCTCGGCGCCCCAGGCTCTCACCGGGGCCGGCCGAGCCCGGAGCTGACGGGCTGCCCCCTCTCGGCTCCCGCGGAAGCCCCTGGCCCCCTGCCCACTGCCAGCGTCCCCTGCCTGCTGCGGAGGGTGACGGTCACTCCTCGTGGTCTGACAAACGGCCGTAAACCTGCTGCCCTCCCCGTTGCCCTTCTGTCGTCAAGGTGAAAGGGAAAGGGCGTAAGGATTCTCTGTCCCTGTCGCTGACAGTAACGATTTCCAGAATGTAACAAAATATGTTTACGTATAGATATGTAGATAGATAAATAATAGTTCTCTGTCTCATTCTCCCTCAGCAAAGAAAAAAGATGGAAAGAAGATACACCAAATTGTTAAGCAATGGTGGTAGGTGATTTTTTTCCTACTTCTTTGTTACCATTTCAATGTTCTATAATGAGCTATTTTACTTATATTTACAAAAATCACATTTAAAATATTCCCCTGCTATAGGTATAAACCATCCTATCCATTTGGTCAGAGCCAAACAGTCTCATTAGCTCGAGCCCTGATTTACCTTAAAACCAGAAACGTGGGTGCCTTAGGACCCTACTGCTTCCCAGATGATGCGAAGGATTGGGTTAGCCAAGAACGAATATTCAGAGAAAACTGGGGCAGTTAAAACGGCGTTGCTGGTACGGAGAGGGGACCTGCAGGACTGTGGCGGGCTGGAGTGCTCCGTGCCGGGCTGTGCTGGCGTCAGTGCCCGGTTGTGGTGTCAGCGCTGCGGCCACGCAGGACGTTGCCACTGAGGAAACTCAGCCGGGGATCGTGGGACCTCTCTGTAGCATTTCTTACAACTACATGTGAGTCTACAGTTCTCTCAAAGGAAAAAGGTCAATTTTTCAAAAGCCCCCAAAAGATAGCGTTCTGTATTATTAGGAAGGACGGGGTCCTGTAGGTCAGCTAGTGGGACGTGAGGGACGTCCATGGGAGGAGGAAGGATGCTGGCTCAGTGGTGTGGTCCACAGGGCGATGGATGGTTTTCCACCCTCCTGCCTGTTGATGAGGAGCAACCGGAAACGCGGTGTCAGCTAAACACTGGGAGGGAAGCTCACAGGCAGCTGCCCGGACGGCGCCTCGGCGGTGCTGACGGTCCTCCAGGCGCGGGACTTCCTTGCCAACCAGCAGCAGCCGCAGGGCCAGCCCGTTATAACAGCTAGTGCCAAGGCTTGTCCCGGGTGGGCAGAAGTTTCTTCCTCCACTTGAAATCAATGGCATCAGCCACCAGCATGTCCCCATCCAGCACAGAGCACTGCGAATGCCAGAAACGATGCGAGTGCAGCGGGTGAGCGGCGAGCTGTGCCCTTTGACAGTAAATGCGAAGCCTGGCTCAGTGCTCACAGCCCCTCTGTCCCTTCACGACCTGGCTCCGTCCCCGCCCCCCACCGCAGCCTCAGCCGCTTCAGCGAGCAGAGGAGAAGCTGAAGTCTCCGTGTCCACAAGGGGCCTCGGCGGCCATCCTCACGGTCCAAGCGTGCGGGGTATTTGGGAGAAGGGAAGGGCTTTCGTGGTTTGGTCGGACGGGTGCCCGAGTCGCTGTCCTATCTGGTCCTGCGGGAGGAGGGAGCCCCCAGCTGGACCAACGGAACCTGCAAGATTTGCGGCGAGGAAGAGAAGCTAAAGGGGTCTTGTGCCGGGGCCCTCTGGTCCGATTCGTGTGTGGCTGGCTGGCCCGAGGCTGGCGGGTTATCAGAACTTACTGACATTAGTGTCACTACAGTTGGTATTCAGCCGCCCACCGCTAAATTTGACGGCTTTGAGAAACAGTGTGTGTCGCGGCGGACCCCACTGCCGAGTGTTGATTGTCACTGACGTTCCGCGGAGTCCGGCGGGGATTGTCCTGGCTCAGAAGAGCCGCGCGAGGGACGTGCTCACAGATCACACGCAGGCTCCTCGGTCCCCTCCTGGGCAGCACAACAGGAACAATACGGAACCCGGGAGAGAGCAGCCTTGGTTAAGAGCGTGAAGGCAGCAGGGATTGTATCCAGTGGTGCTGTATGGACAGCAGAAAAGACAGGCGCGAGCTGGGGCTGCTGCAGACCCTGCCAACCGCATTCAGCTGCCGACCCCAGGCCCCGTCTGTCCCAGACCCGTGACTGTAACTGAATCCGCCGCACAGACCCGTGGCACTTGGCCCGCTGTCTTGGCCGTTGCCAGTGGCTTCTTCGCCACACCACGGGCGTCTGAGAGTCAGACACAGTCCCGTTCACACCGCAGGCCTCCGGCACGCGTTTGCGGCTCCCCGACGAGCGCCCGAGTCCCCGCCCTCGCTCCAGCGGGTGGGCGTCGGAACTCAGCGCCAGGCCTCTGCCCTTTTGCTACGAGGACGGCGTCGGTCCCCGTGGCCTGCACTGTGTGTCGGCATGACTCTGCCAGCCGGCGAAGCTGACAAACTGTGACAAAGTTCAGGAGCTGCTCACCAAGTAAAGTGTCTGGGGACCACGTGGCCGGATTTGCGGCGTCCCATCGCCCAGCGGTCAGGGGAAAGCTGCTGCCTCTCCGGCACCCCCATCACCGAAAGAGGACACTAGAACCTCCATGGACTCCCTGGGAGACGGCTGCACCCACCAGGAATTCCAGGTGTTCTGCGCGTTCCTCCACGCCAGCCTAGCGGGGTCCACACGGCCTGCGCTGCGAAGCGTCCGGCAAGCTGCGACCAGCCTCCACCTTCGCGGCTCTGCGGTCCTAGGGAACCCTTGAGCCGTGAGTCCCCGTCACTGACGATCTCGCTGATTGGAGCCTCTGCCCAGGTGAGTCCCTGGCGTTTCTGACCGGGCGGGCTCATTCGGAAAAAGGCAGCTCCGGCTCGCCCCGGGCTGTGGCCGCGGCAGACCGTGTGACTCACAGAAGCCCCGTGACCCCCCGCCCTGTGTTCCCAGCTTGCGGTGGGCCGACTGCGACCCCGCGACCCCAGGGTGGGAAGGGCCCAGCAGGCCTCGCCTGCGAACTGGAAAGGGCATGTTCCAGAACACAGTGGGTGATTAGAGGAAGTTGTGACGACTGGAACGGACGCACTGATTGGTGGTGGCGAGACGTGGGGCGGGAACACCTCAGACCCCGGAAAGGACGAAGGAGGGAGGGACATTAAGGATCGTCATCTTTCAGATTCACCCTGAAGTCCTGTGCGGGGAAGAAGATGCCCGGATGTGTGAAGTGCCTTTCCTGTGCCTGCTGCCGCCTCCCTGCTGGGCAGCGCCGACTAGATGGGTCTCCCCTCCCCTAACCTTCCCGAGAGTTCTAACAGGAGCAGCACAATAGAGTCCCAGTTCCTGCCATCCACGCGGCACACGTGCCAGCACCTGTACGTGTGCTTCCCGCTCCCTGTCACGTGGGCATCGCGCGATCATCCCGCGGAGCGAACAGACGCCACCCCGCCGGGCGCATGCACGGAAGGACCAGTTGGATCGACGGCCGCCAGGCAGTGCCTACAAAACGAGGATGAGACTCAGTCGTCTGCTGCTCTGGAAACCCTGCCGCCAGCCACCTGGCCAGGAGAACACACTCGAGGCACCGTCAGCCGTGGTCCCCGACGGATGTAGGTCCTGCTCGAGCAGCACCGGCAATCGCAAATAACGTTTTCATTCTCCCTGGGCAGCGTGTGTATCCCAGAAACTAGGATTCGCGTGTGGAAGCTCGGCGTCAACCTGCCTTCCTGCCGAGAACAGTGACATGCACACAGGCATAGTCACAAAGAACTCAGCCTGCAGGGCATCAGATAACCGGTAAGGCCAGGATTGCTCGGAATGACGAATTGCCCAAGACACGCTCCTGGTGCCGAGGTGCCCTGCTGTGCCTGGACTAACGCCTCCAGCCGGGAGAGAGGCCGGAACAGAAGGAACAGGCCGCCTGGCTTTCCAAGGTGGAGGCCGGTGGTTTACAGGATGGTTCCAACGTGAGCCTGGGACGCTGGGGGTGGCTGAGGTCGGCGCTGTAAGCCGGCCTCACCCCGATGCTTAGAGTCCTTAATAGTAGCTTTATTAAATGCCGCGTGGGACAATTTGAATGGATTTGGTTTTCGCCTGCATCGGGCAGGAGAATCGGTGAGGCCGAGGAACGGGGCGTTCACGGGAAACGGGACCAGCAGCCAAGACGCTCAGGTCGAATGACGCCCTGCAAGAGGGATGTCCATGTCTTAACCCCCAGAACCTCTGGGTGTGGCCAGACTTAGGGAAGGGCGTTTGCAGATTAAATCAAGGATCTTGAGACGAGACATCCCGGACTCTCGGAGCGGGCCCCAAATCCTATGGAAAGTGTCCTTACGGGAGACGCACGGGAGAGAGGCACAGGGGACGGGAGAGGCCATGCGGAGACGGAGGCAGAGGTGGGAGTGACGCAGCCACAAGCCAAGGGGCACCTGGTGTCACCAGAAGCCAGAAGAGGCAGGAAGGACTCTCGTCTGGGGTCCTGGGAGGGGACGTGGTGGCACTGACAGACCCTCGCGTCCAGGACCGGGCACGAGTGACCCCATGTTGTTTCGGCGCGCGCGGTCTGCGGGGACTGTCGCGGCGGCTCGGGACGCCGAGGCGGCGGGCTGGGTTGGGTGTGGCTGAGAGGAATTTTCCACAGTGTGTCTGGCAAGCCAGGCGCTAACGGTCGTCGTTCTGCGTTACCTTCTCGGGGCGTTTGTTTATCGAGCGGCCTCGGAAGACAGAGATATTATTCCCCTTCAGAGTAAATGGCCGCTCACGAAAGACGCAGTTTTCTAAACTCGGGGTGTCTCCCTCGCGATGCAGCCCGCCGCGTCGCATTGTCAGGGGCCGTCGGCTCTCTGCACCCACCCGTGGGACTCCGTGCAAAAATGCTGCCACTTGGCTGCGGCTGTTACTGTGAGAAACACACTGTCTTTTGTCTCTGACCCCGGGGTCTCACGTCTTCTACGAGCATCCACGAAACCGTGGCAGGTTAACCTGTAGTGACTGTGGATTCAGCCCCGCACCCTGCGCAGTGACCGACAGACGCCATTCCCGAATCTCCCGCAGTCAGGCGACGGGCCCGCCGTGGCGCCCTCGCCCCGCCTCCTGTGAATGCTTAACTGAAACCTATTCCCAGCCTGAGCGGTGGCTCTCGCCCGTCATCCCGGCACTCTGGGAGGCCGAGGCAGGAGGATCGCTTGAGGCCAGTTCAGGGCCAGCCTGAGCAACACAGCCGGACGCCATCTCTACAAAACATTTTTAAAAAAATAGCCGGGCACGGTGGCGCCCGCCTGCAGTCCCAGCTACTCGGGAGGCCGAGGCAGGAGGACCCTCGAGCCCAGGAGTGTGAGGTTGCTGTGAGCTGTGATCCTGCTACTGCGCTCCAGCCTGGGCGACAGACCCGGGCCTCAAAAAACCACAAAACAAAACAAGAACCCCCAGTAAACCTATTGCCACCATTACAATTCTCTGAAATCACGTCAGCATTACTGGTCCAAAAGCAGGTAAATCGTAAAGACGCTGATCCGTTACAGCATTTTACATTTTTATCTGTTCGGGAATGAAGAAGAGGGAAGTTTGCGCCTCTGAGAAGCTGCCGAGTCCAGGCGCGGGGACGATGACGAACACGAACACGGACAAGCCGTGTCCTCTCCACAGGGGCGCCTGGAGCACGCGCGCTCGGGTCAGAGCTTGTCATCCCACTCGTCACCGCGAATCACACGCAGAGCTGCTCGCGACTTTCCTTCAGGCCAGGGGCATGTATTCCGCCCCGACCCCTCCTGGCCCCAGGTGGCTGAGACAAGGGGTCGTCCCGGCGCTCGCCGAGCTTTGTGAGATGACCGCTCGGCGCCATCTGTGGTTGAGGGTTGTGAATGCATCACACCAAAGCGCTGCCGTCCTTCACCACCACGCGGGAGAAAGAATAGGAAGAACGTTTCAATTAACAGGCCCGAGCCGGTCAGGGCAGGCTGCAGGCAAAGTCAGGACCTGCTAAGTTTGTCCCCAGGACCACCCACTCCTTGTCTTGTTTTAGCCCCTTTCACCTGGCTCTCCAGCTCGACTCCCAGCGCAGGCGGCGTCTGCAGCGCCCGTCGCTGGTCCTCCCCGGGCCCCACCACACCGTGGAAATGTACCTGGAATTTCTAAGTCGTCACTGTTGCAAACTCTGGCCATCCTTCCTCGCCTTCCGATTAAATCAGTTGCAGAGAGCCCCAGAAGGCCAACTGGCAATGGCATCGACGGAAAGCCACACGGTAGATTCTGGGAAGCTGCACCTTTGATGGATTGAATTGAGAAATACATTTCTTTTTCTGTTTTTTTTTTTTTTTTTCAGACAGAGTCTCATTCTTTTGCCTGGGCTAGAGTGCCGTGGTGTCATCCTAGCTCACAGCAACCTCAAACTCCTGGGCTCAAGCGATCCTTCTGCCTCAGCCTCCCGAGTAGCTGGGACTACAGGCATGTGTCACCATGCCCGGCTAATTTTTTCTATATATTTTTAGTTGTCCGATTAATTTCTTTCTATTTTTAGTAGAGACGGGGTCTCGCTCTTGCTCAGGCTGGTCTCGAACTCCTGAGCTCAAACAAGCCACCCGCCTTAGCCTCCCAGAGTGCTAGGATTACAGGCGTGAGCCACCGCGCCCGGCCTTTCTTTATCATATTTATTTATTTAGGAGGCAGAGTCTCTGTGTCGCCCTGGGTAGAGAGCAGTGGCATCATCATAGCCCACTGCAACCTCAAACTCCTGGGCTCAAGTGATCCTCCTGCCTCAGCCTCCCGAGTAGCTGAGACTGCAGGCGGGTGCCACCATGCCCAGCTAATTTGTCCATTTTTTGTAGAGACGGGTCTCGCTGTCTTGCCCAAGCTGGAGTGCAGTGGCTATTCACAGGCACGATCACAGCTCACTGCAGTCTCGAGCTCCTGGGCTCAAGTGATCCTCCCAGCTCAGCCTCCCGAGTAGCTGGGACTACAGGTGCCACCACCACGCCTGTGCACACTCTGCCTTTGGCACTAGAGACAGAAAGAAGACCACGGAGAAGCAGGAGAATGTTTAGACCTTGCTCTAATCTTCCCCTGGCTTTGGAGCAGGGAGGGTGCGATAACCCCAGGGCCGGGCAGCCATTCCATGTGTAGAATTCTCTTCTCGGCCACAGACGGTGCCACCCACCTGCGGGACTCCTCCCAACACGTTCACTCTGTGGCTCCCATCCCCTGGAGGGGGTGGCTGAGCCTGGACAGGCTGGGTTCTTTGGGGCCTCTGGAAGGCTCAGGGCAGTGGTGGCGACACAGGTAAAGGTAACCTTTGTCGGTTAATCCCCTCTAGCGTGGAGAGACAAACCGGCCACTCTCAGCCAACACCGACATTTAATGACAAGAGTCACCATTGTATTCATCAAGACTCTTTCAGTCACAAGAGACACAAACCCAAATCAAAACAGTTCAATTAAAAATGGATTTACTGCTCGTGTAATCAAAGTCCAGGACGAGAGCACATACCAAAGGCTCAGGAAACTCCAGCGACGTCAGCAGGTGTCCCTGTCCCTCTCTCTGTGCCCGGCCTCTCTCGCCTCTGCTCTTCTCTGTCAGCCTCCTCCTCTCCCGCTGCACGTGGCGTCTCCCTGTGCGGCATCCGACAGTCCACCACCTAATCACGCAGCCGGCTTGGGTTCAGTCTGCCGATCCCTGGAATTTTGGCCAATTCCAGATCACTGCTGCCTGGGACAAGCACGTCATAAGCCGGGTCCCTGTCACAGAGCCCTGGGTCATGTAGAACTGAGTCCCTGCTAAGCTTGGAGGGCGCCAGGGCCCCTGAAGCATCGCTTACTGTTGATTTTAGGTCTTATGTTACACCTGGGTAGCAAAGGGCGCCATGTAACCCGTCAGCTCCGTCAGCGTGACTCAGGGCAACAGATGCCCAGCCCGTATCCAGATACTTCCCCACAGACAGTGCGCGTACGCTCCTTCCAGATTGCCTTATTTAAGGATGAGCAGACCGAAATAACAGCAATATAGGGATATAAAATATAGGAATATAAAAGTTCAAAAAAGTACAAGAGCATAGCCTTGGAGGCAGAGCAAATGCATACGTTTAAAGAAGATTTACAATAGGAAAAGATGGAAGTCACCCTTGGAAAGCAACTTTTTTTGTGATCTCAAACAATAATAAGAAAATGTTAAGTTTACAAAATGACATAGAAGATACCAAAAAAATGGGTAAAGATGCGGGTTGACGTAAAAATGGAGCTGGCTGAAAAGGATGACGCAAAAGTGAAGCATAATCGAGACACTTATGACGGCCCTGCAGAGCAGAGCTGACAGTGGGGACAGCCGAATTGGAACGCAAAAGACAAATCGAAGCATCTTTCTGAAAACACAAAGACACAGGACACAGATGATTCAACTGAAACAATTAACAAGCTTCAGTTACCGGATATATATGTACAAACCTGCAGCGGGTCCAGATGGTTTTATAAATTAGTTCTGTTAAATATGTAAGGAATATTTAATATTCCTTTATCATATCATCTTTATCATATACCCACTGTTTTATAGAACAGAAAAAAGAGAAAGTTCCCCAACCTATTTTATGAGACTATAAATATTCTCAATATCAAAACCAGACAAGAACAGCAAAATAAAATTGTCGGCCAATTTTACTAATGACCATAGACTTAATAATACTAGATAAAATGTTAGTGCATCAAATCCTGCAATATGTAAAACAACAATATGTTACAGCCAATCACAAGGATGGAAGGATGTTTTAACATCAGGCAACCTAACATCATTCTACTCATTAACAGATTAAAGATAAACCATCTCAATGAAGCAGCAAACACACTAGATAAAATTTGTCCTTCATTCATAATTTATAAAAAGAAAAAGTAAACTAAGACTAGAAGGGACATTCCTTAAAATGATGAAGAGCATCAGTCAAGAATCTGCATCACACGTGATAATGTTGAAATGGTGAATCTCCCATTTTAAAGATCGGGTACAGGCCGGGCTCGGTGGCTCACGCCTGTAATCCCAGCAGTCTAGGAGGCCGAGGCGGGAGCATCACTTAAGGTCAGGAATTTGAGACCAGCCTGAGCAGCGAGATTCCATCTCTATTAAAAATGGGAAAACTTAGCCGGACATAGTGGTGGCGCCTGTAGTCCCAGCTACTTGGGAGGCTGAGGCAGGAGGATCGCGTGAGCCCAGGAGTTTGAGGTTGCTGTGAGCTAGGCTGACACCGCTGCATTCTAGCCCTGGCAACAGAGCAAGACCCTGTCTCAAAAAAAAAAAAAAATCAGGTACAAAAATGCTATCATCACATCTATTTTACATTGCATTGGAGATCTTAGCTGCACAGTAAGACAAGGGAAAAAATAGGAATAAGGACTAGCAAGAAAGAAGCTAAGCTGTCATTGTTCACAGATGACATTAATTTCTACACAGAAAATGCAAGCAGATCCGTAGCGAGATTATGCAAATGTGTTAAACACTTCATGTGCTGTGTACTGGTGTGTGCGTGTGCATTCGTGAATAACACTGAGTGCCCACCCTCTGCCGGGCTCTGCGCCACAGTCGGGGTACAGAGAAGTGTGCAAGCGACAAGTCCCTGCCTTTGCAGTTTGCGTCCAGCGAAGGAGATGGGCAGTCCGACAAAAAGATAAAATACAGTGAGGGCAGTGTTACTGCCGTCTGGGGGACTTGAGATTGTGGCAGGAGCCTCTAATCCTGTGCGGAGAGAGGCGGGGGCCAAACCAGTCCTCCCAGAGGAATCGAGACACGAGCTGAGGTCGGAAAGCTGAAAAGCAGTGAGGCAAGGAGCCCGGGGGAGAGCGGCCCGGCGAGCGAGTGCCCACCGGAGAGGACGTGTCGGGGGCAGAGCGCTGCGTGCCGCCAGGAGGTGTGAGCAGTGAGCAGAGGGCTTCAGAGCTGGGCAAATGGTTTGAGGATTTTCCTACGGGCAAGGGGAGGGCTGTCAAGGCATTAAGCAGTTTGCATTTCAGAGAAATGACCGACCGTGGCTGCAGCGTGGGGGGTGCGCATGGAGAGCGTGTGCCAGAGGGAGCCCCCGGGACTGGTCAGGGTGCAAGTGCGATGATCCAGGCGAGAGATGACGTGGCCTATACGAGGGCGGAGGCTGGTTGGGTTGGGGACATA
>NW_012151174.1:4608025-4609546 GCF_000956105.1 Propithecus coquereli
TCACGTTCAACTTTAGGAACTTCACACCTACTTGGTCTATAAATTCCAGTGGGCTTCGGTTTCCCTCCCATGGGGCTCAGACCTTGAACAAATGGTCTCTCTCTGAACTTCAGTTTACTCATCAGTAAATGCAGGTATAATATCTACCCTGAGGCAATTAGAAATCAGATTCAATAAGTGACTGGCACATATAGTAGGTGCTCAATAAATCAGCACCATTATTCGAGAACTGCTGTTGAAATTAGTCTGGTGATTTTGTATAAATTTTCCTAAATGCACAGACAGAAATGCATCATTGTCATCAATATGATCAGCTTTTTGGTGAAGCAAGAATACAGATTTCTATTTAAAACAATCTTTTTACATGTTTTTTATATAACATACAATTTTCTGTGCCCAGTCTGTATCATTCTTTCAAGAAGTCACTAGATTTCACCCAACTAGAGGCTAACCATTCAATCAAGACGAGAAGTCCCCCAGATCTTTGGCACCTACTGAATAAATTATCTAAGAGAAAACTTCATCCTGTCGCCCATTGCTCCTCTTAACCTACTGTGTAGTTCAAACGAGGTTTTCAGGTGTGACCAACGAAACTCAGTGACGCTGGGGGGAAGGAAAGGTGGAGGGTTAACAGTCAGAGGAAAAATCTGTCCTTCAATCCTCACCCCTTTCTGCCATGGGATGACAGACACTTTCAATTGATATGGCCCCCGGGAAGCTAGAATAAAAAGAACTAAGCATTACATAAATAAAAATCTTATTAAAATTACCTTTCACCGTTTCAAACATCCAGACTGTGAACTGGCCTCAGCGTCCTCGGAAGCTCTTTCCTCCCTTGGGAGAAGGAAGTGGCCGCGGCAGCAGCTGTCAGTGCTTCAAAGGGCTGAGATAAGGCCCAGGGACCCCCAAACTGCAGCCGTCTGTCATCGGGGAGATCAAGTACCTGGAGGTGCTGACTGTCTCTTAGCATCAAGGAAGGGCCAGGGCTGGACTTCTGGGCAACACAGCATTTTTCAACTGGTCTTTGGGGGAAACAAAAATTTCTTTGTCCTTCTCTAAGAACAGGGAAGCAAAATTCCATTATCCATTTTCTCTGGGAATTCTTCAAGAAATGGTGTGCTGTGGGCATCTGTGCAACCTGCTTTATGGCGGCATCCAAGCTGGAGGCAGGTCCACGAATAGCAGAGAACTGCGCACACGTGACGCGAGGAAACTCCGACTATCGCTTCTCGGCCTGTTGGCTAAGATCAAGTGAAACTCCAACGACTCAGTCAGTGTGGACATGATTTCTCTCGCATGAGCAAAAACGTTCTTGCGGGTTCCCTTTCCCAGGGATGATTAAGTCTAATCTCACGGTAAATAATCCCTTTCTCCATCGGCCCTGTGAAAATGTCAAATTTAACTATTGGCATGACCGCATTAGCCTTACTCTCACGGTTTTTCTTCTGAGAGCTTTCGGTTGTCTTGCTCATAATCTACTTGGGTCATTCCAAGAAATTATTCCATTTCTTCCTTTTTTTT
>NW_012151174.1:4610006-4615640 GCF_000956105.1 Propithecus coquereli
ATTAAGATTATCAGATGCACTGTTTCCCAGAGACGAATCTCAGGATTTCAAATGTTTGGGGGACTTTATATTCAGCTTTCAAGACCCTCTAAATGATGTCTTCATCTCACCTCTATTTTTAGAGTTGGACGGGTGAAGACACTTGTCCATAAAAACTGAAATGAGATCCTGGAGAGCTGGCTGTCAGGGGTCTCAGGGAGAGCACGCTCTGCAGCAGGAACGCGCCCCGGAACGCACGTGCTTGGGCGAGGAGGCCGAGGGGGTTTGGCTGCGAGTCAAGTGAGCGTGTGGGGCCGGGAGCCAGAGCCGCGGGCTGCGGAAGCAGCTGCACTGCGGCCTGCCTGGCAGGAGCGGTGGGCGGGGAGCACGCACGGGTTAACTCCGCAGGGTCCGCACGCCCTCTGCCCGGACTCCAGAACCGCGTGGCCTTTTTTTTTGAGACAGAGTCTCACTGTCTTGCCTGGGCTAGAGTGCCATGGCGTCAGCCTAGCTCACAGCAGCCTCCAGCTCCTGGGCTCAAGTGATCCTCCGGCCTCAGCCTCCCGAGTAGCTGGGACTACAAGTGCACGCCACCAGGCCGGCTGATTTTTCTATTTTTAGTAGAGACAGGGTCTCACTCTCACTCAGGCTGGTCTCGAACTCCTGCCCTCAAGTGATCCTCGCGCCTCGGCCTCCCAGAGTGCTAGGATCACAGGTGTGAGCCACCGCGCCCAGCCTCTATTGCTAATTTAGATCAGTTCCTTTAGGAAGCCAAAGGAAGAGATCGTAGAGATGATGTTCAAATGTGAAAGTTGTGGCGTCTAGCCTGTGATTTTCATAGAGTAGAGGAGTGTCTCACGTTCGTAAAGAGTGGCCATACAACATAGATTTTTCTCAGGAACAGCTTTGGACCCACCCTAGTATTTTAAGTAAATATTACCCTGAGACCCCGAGTTCCTCACCATAAAGCAAGGCAGACATAGTTTTGGTCTGGAAAAAATTTGTGAAACAGATACTTCTGGTTGTCCATCATGGACATGCAAAGCCTTCAGGAGTGGAGAGCAGCGGGGCATGTGTGACGTGGCCGTCACAATTAGTCAGTCATAGGACGTGTTAGATTTCTGACCCCAGCCTGGCTCCGGCCTGCTCTCACTGCATGGCTGAGGTTCTGCCGCACGTGTCTGCCCTTCCTGACAGCTGAACCCCAGCAGTGCTTTTGCTGACCTCCGTCTTCAGTGCTGACAGCTTATGCGACCTCACTTTGCCAACAGTGGGGAAAATGAGGCCAGCTTCTTAAACCTAATCACCTGTGAATGGACTTCAACCCAGCATCATCCCAGAGAGCCTAGAGCTGCAGTGTAAGTTAGCTCAGAGGTACCTGAAACCATCACGAACAATCTGTTACCTTCGTGCATTCTCAATACCAGTTGTCGTACCCTGGCAATGATGAGCAGCTGTTAGTCATGATTTGGTTTGCATAAGAGGTTCGCTTTATTATTTCATTTCAGGAGGTTATGGCTCAATTTACTCACATGTTTTACCAAGCTTGAGATATACAGAAAGATCGGCTCTTTGGCCACCCTAAGGGCCTGGATTTCTGTGGTCCCTGCTTTGCGGCCGTCTGGGGGTCTCGACTGACGAGGCTCCTGGGCCTGTCTTCAGGCAGCGTCCTTCCTGGCATCTAACCTAACACACGGGAGACCAGCTAGCGCGACTTGAGCAGGTCTCGTCGCAGGGGCCGGGTGGTGGTTCTACAGTTACGAGCATTTTCCCAAGAGCTCATCACTCATCTCGAAGGCTTTGTAAACTGCGTGTGGCTCGCGTCCCTCTACAAAGTAGCGAGCCCACAAAGTCCTTGGGTGGATCTTTGATGAGCCTTGAGACCCAAGTTGTGTTAGGTTCACAGTGGCGCAGACGGAGCCCCTGGAGCCCTTTGGAAGCGGAAGCGGATTCTCGGGGGCGGGGATCGCGTGGACTCACCTGCATCGCCCCTGGAAGCGGAAACGCGGACACGAGTGAGACTCTGCAGTGTCCCTTCTTGATCTGCCACGAGGCCCTTTCCAGGTTAGTCCACTGAACCTGACGACATGTGAGAGATCCCAGACTTCTGAAAGGCCAGGAAATTGAGGCTCGGCAAGACGAGCAACTTGCCCAAGGTCGTCTACCTCCCTGGTGGCAGAGCCGCGGTTCAGACCGGGACCGTCTGACTCCACAGCACCCCGGCCTGCCACCCTGGGACGGTTTTGGGAAAATGTACAATCACCTCGATCATTCTAAAGAGAAACTAATATGAAAAATATATTTAGTTTTCTGTATGGGTAGATACATAGATGTTTATTGTTTGCTCTACCATGTTGGATTTTTTTTTTTAGTCGAGTCTTTTTAAATTGTGGTAAAATAGGTATAAGATAAAAGTCAGCGTTGTGACCACTGTAAAGTGTGCAGGTCGGTGGCAGCAAGGACGCTGACGTCGCTGGCAACCACCACTGCCAGCCAGTCTGCAAACTTTCGTCCCAAACTAAACCTCAGGACCCATCAAACACCACCCCCATCTCGCCGTCCCCCTTTGGTGCTGTGTAGGGCTGGGGGCAGATGAGGTGTCAGGACGTGCAGGAGCGTAGGCCCGCCTTCGCCCACGCGTCCCTCCTCCCTCCAGAGCTTTCCGAGACAGACGGGCTGGATGAGAGACTCGCCGGGCAAATGCGCAGCGGCATTTCCGGGAAACTGTGCCGGGCCTGAGGCTTAGAGCTGAAGCTTGCTGGGGTCTTCTGCTCCCTCCTAACATCTGTCTTTGGGGCCCATTCGGCCCACTCGGCAGCCGCAGAGAACCCCAGGCTGGCCTCATCCTCCCACTCGCCATAAGGGGAGGGGCGGGGAGTACCCCACACAGAGGGGATGGGACACGAAAGGGGGGTCCCAGGCTGCCTGACAGCCAGCAGGCCCACCAGAGCCGGGGGCCGGGCCACCCGTGACCTGAGACACGTCGTCCTGTCTGCTGCAAGGCACGGCCCGGGAGTGCCAGGCGTCCCCCCGCAGCAGGTGTCCTGCCTCCGTGTTCCCTTCTCCTGGCAGGAACAGCAAATCCTGCCCTCTTTGGAAACATGAACGGGGACGATAAATATTCTTGAGCATCCGAGCTATGCCAAGAGCAGGACTGAGAACCAGAAATAAACGCGAGGCTGTGAACCAAGACGGGGTCACAGCGACAATCTCGCCCTCGCAGCGAACTTCATGCCCACAGGACGTCGGCCTTGCGCGTGTCTGCCCGGAAGCAGGGGGCATCACGTCGCTCAGCACGAAGTTTCTCTTAGTTTCTGTTGGGTATGAATCTGCATTCAGCTTGCTCCCAACTTCCCTTCTCCCCGCTTTTCCTGCAGTAAAGGACAGCGCTTTATCGGAAAGTCTTGACCATTCCAAGGGGAGGGACTCGCCCCTTGTTTGCCCGCCTCGCTGCTGGAGCTGGGACATCTCCTATGTCTTCTCCTGCCCTGGGACTGGGGTTTACGCCTCTGGTCACCCTGGATCTCCGGCCGTCAGACACCGGGTAAATTACACCACTAGCCTTTCTGGGTCTGCGGCCTGCAGACCACAGACTGTGGGACTTCTTGACCTCCTAACTGTGAGAGTCGATTCCACGTCATCAATCTCCGCTTGTACCTACCGGTTCCGTTTCTCTGGAAAACCCTGACTGATGCAGAGTCGGCACGTGGAGGTGGCTGAGTTCTGATTTGGCCATTCGAATAGGTGTGTGGTGGCATCTCCTTGTGGTTAAAGTCACATTCCCTGGTGACACACGCTGTCGGGTGTGGTCACTGCTTATTTGCCATCGGGACATCTGCTCTGGTGATGTGTCTGCCAAGGTCTGGGGCCTAATTTTTTTTTATTGGGTTGTTTGTTTTCTTATTGTTGAGTTTTAAGAGTACTTGGTATATTTGTATAATAGTCTTTTATCAGAAATATCTTTTGAAAATATTTTTTCTCAGTCTGTAGCTTTTCTTTCATTCTCTTGAAAGTGTCTTTCACAGAGCAGAAATCTTTTGTTTTAAGGACCTCTAGTTAATCAATTTTTTTTCTGGATTGTGCCTTTGGTTTTATGTCTAAAAGTCATTACCAAACCCAAGGTCATGGAGATTTTTTCCTGTGTTGTATTCTAGGAGTTTTATAGTTTTGTGTTTTACATTTAGGTCTGTGATCCATTTCGAATTAATGTTTGTGACGAGTGTAAGGTTTGTGTCTAGACTCATTTTTTGCATGTGGGTGTCCAGTTGTTCCAGCACCATCTGTTGAAAAGACTGTCTTTTCTCCCTTGTATTATCTTTGCTCCTTTGTCAAAGATCCCTTGACCATGTTTGTTTATATTTATATACACATACATATCCACGTATTTGTATTTCTGAGCTGTTCTGTTCCGTTGATCTATTAGTTTATTCTTTCACCGACAGCACAGTGGTTTGATTACTTTAGCTTTACGCAAGTCTTGAACTCAGGTGGTGTCCGTCCTCCAGCTTTGTTCTTCTCCTTCAATGCTGCCAATTGTTTTGCATGTTCTACACAGATAATCCTGTTATCTGTGAACAAAGACAGTTCTATTTCTTCCTTTCCTATCTGTATACATTTCCTTCCTTTTCTTGACTTATTTCACTGCTAACACTTCCATTATAATGTTGAAAAGCAATAGTGACAGGGACATCCTTGCCTTGTTCCTGATCTTAGCGGGAATGATTCGAGTTTTTCACCATTAGGTATGATGTTAGGTGTAGGTCTTTTGCAGATGTTATTAAGTTGAGGTAGTTCCCCTGTATTCCTACTTTACTGAGAATTTTTATCATCAGTGGGCGTTGGATTTTGTCACATGCTTTTTCTGCATCTATTGATATGATTGTGTGATTTTTCCTCTTCAGCCTGTTATGTGATAGACTGCATTAATTTTCAAATGTTGAACCAGCCTTGCATATCTGGGATAAATCTTACTTAGTGGTGTTATATATTAATAATTCTTTGACTATACTATTGGATTTGATTTGCTAATATTTTGATGAAGATTTTTGTTCTATATTCATGAGAAATATTGGTATATAATTTTCTTTCCTTCCAACACTTTTGTCAGGTTTTGGTATTAGGGTGGTGCAGGCCTCAAGGATAGTTATGAATTAGAAAGTATTCCTCTACTTCTATCTTAATTTCTTCCTTAAATGTTTGGTAGGATTTGCCAACAAACCCCTCTGGCCCTGGTGCTTTCTGTTTTGGAAGGTTATTGATTAATTGATTCAATTTCTTTAAGAGGTATAGGCCTATTAAGATGGTCTATTTCTTCTTTTGGCGATCGTGTGACTTTTGGCGATTGTGTCTTTCAAGGAATTATTTCAGTTCATCCAGGTTATCAAATCTGTGGGCATAGAGTTATTCATAGCATTTCTTTATTATCCTTTTAATGTCCCTGCAATCTGTATGTATATATAATCGAACGCATTGTTGCTATTATTACATTGAACAAACTATTATCTGTTAGATCAGTTAAGAACAAGAAAAATAAAAGTTTCAATTTTACCGTTATTCCTTCTCTGATGCTCTTCCTTCCTTTATGTAGAGCTGAGTTTCAGACCTGTATCATTTTGCCTCTTTCTGAAGAACTTCTTTTAACATTTCTTGCGAGGT
>NW_012151174.1:4616392-4619057 GCF_000956105.1 Propithecus coquereli
TTACGGCCCCAGCATATTAATAATAGTTGCTTCCAGTTCCTGGTCTAATATGAATAATTCCCTCATCTCTGCCATGTCTCTGCTCTGTCTCTGTAAACTGCGCTTTTGCCTTTTAGTGCGACCTGTAGTTTTTCTCCCGCCAGCGGGGCGGGACGTACCGGGTGGAAGGAGCTGCTGCCAGCAGGCCGCTGGCGGGGTGGCGGCCGGGGTGGGCGGGCAGTGGTCTGCGAGGGGCTCTCAGGCCGTTAGGGAGTCTGCGCCTCTGGACTGTGAACGTCACAGATGCCTCTCAGTCCCCTGCCCCAGGTGGAGCGGGAGGGCCGGCGTGAGCTGCAGTTGGATTTCCCTTCCCGGTCAGTCAGGCTCGGATGACAACCAGCAGGTGAGGCTCTGGTTGGTTTCTCCTGAGGACAGGCCTGTTTCAGGGCGCAGCGTCCTGCTATATCTCACAATGACTCCTTTCCCCTGCTCCTGCCAGAAGCAGGCGGGATTCTTCTCTGATACTCGCTGTGGGGACTTGGTGGAGCTCCGGGAGGGGCTCGGGCCCCTGGAGCTTTCCTTTCAGACTTGTCCACGCTGTGCCTCCAGCAGCTCAGCAATTGCAGTTCAGGGCTCCGCGCCCTAACACGGGACCCTGCAGGGGGTGCGGCTTGAGGGTCTCGCTCAGTCTCCCCGATGTGGGGGCAGCAGTGCGCCCGTGAACTCACCTCTTCCAGATCTGCGTGGAAGGGTGTGAAATCTGTACACGGTGGGGAGAAAGATTTCTCACAGTGCTTAGGATGCGCAGAAGGAAAAGTTTATTTATTTCTCTGAGAGAGAGAGAGATGGAGAAAGAGAGAGAAAGAGAGAGAGAGAGAGAGGGAGTGAGAGGCCACGACATGTGAATGAAGGAGTGGAAATGGCAGGCGGCTGAGGGAAAGTGCTTGGAGTTGTAAAGGGTAAAAATGGCTTTTTTCCCCTGCTTCAGGAGACTGATAACAGAAGCACTGGCAAAGCTGTCGCAGGTGTTCTTTATCTTTTTTTTTTCTGTGAGGCCAACTTTATCTGAGTCCTTGGAATCTGGTGTTGGTGAGAACTGAAGTGGGGAGTTCGTACCCCTACTGTCTGCTCAGGGCTCTTCAAGGCTGCGAAAATGAAACTCTTAGAGATAACAGGTTAGGCCACAGATGTTTAATTAAAACAAAGGGTGGTTGTGTTGTGAGTTTTCTCTTCAAAGGAGCAGTTATGTGCTGTGAGTTTATTTCTCTTACTGTCTGTTCGGTAGTTTATTTTCCTGTGTTAGGTAGGTTCTTAGTAAGGCCACCTTTCACCAAGGAGAGCTGCTGGTTTTTCAGTTTGTTCTGCTTTTTACTTGTTAGGGCAGAGTGGCAACTTCCAAACTTCTTATAAGCCAGACTGAAACCAAGAGTACATTTTTTGGTTTGGTTTTCTTTAGCTAGAATGAGTGTAAGCAGGACTGAGGTGGGAATCCAAGTTTTGAAATGAGTTATTTTGAGACCTCAGAAGTCTGAATTTGAACAGAATTCATTGCATTAGTTGACCTGTTACATGTGTCCTATTCCATTGTTCAGAGAGTGGTTTGATTTCAACCTGACTCTGGGGATGTGAACCTGAATCTGGTACATTTGGAGTGAGGTCCTGATGTGCTCAGTCCTGATGATCTTATTGCACCCCAAAAGTTGACTGGAAGGACTTGGATTGTCTTTCTTTTATCGTATCCTCTGTTCTTCCACTTTCTACCACGTGCAGTTGAATCCATGACCACCTCCCTTCCGTAGTTCTGTCTGTGGGCTCCAGTTTGGCCTGATTCCCCTCCAGGCCGGCTACACAGGCGACACTCTGGAGCTGCCCTCGTTTCTCCTCGGTTTGATCCACTTTCTCCATCTCACATCTTCTTCTTTCTTGTTTCACTGTCACTTGCTTGGGCACATCTTCACATTACCTCTTCAGAAAAATACTGAGAGAGAGGCTTTCTGAGTGCTTGCGGGTCTGACTCCTGCCTAATTGACAGATTGCCTGGTGACAGAGCTCTAGGACAAGAATCATTTTCCTTGTGTAGTCACCACAGCTGTGTCATGTGCACACGAGTGGCTCTATCCCCCAACTCAACACGACTGTGAACGTCTCGAGTGGAGCTTTGGAGGTGGGAGGGAGGACGTGCAGGGCTTTGGGTGCTGTGGGGAGAGAAGTGGGCCTGGACCATGGCATCTTTCAGGCCAGAGAGAGCCTGGGCCTGAGAGGAGGACCTTGTGGCCACAGTCAGAGCTCCGAGGTTACTGGAGAGAGCTTGGCCTGTGGGAGCCACAGACAAGAGAAAGGACAAGACGGAGAACAACCCAGCTACTAGGGTGTTCAGATTTAGCCAAAAGAGTGACAGAATCTGAGATAAAGGACACCAGGTGGAATCTGAATTTCAGATCAACAATGAGTAATTCTTTTCATATAAGTCTGTTGCATGTAATAATATTCTATCTGGCAACCCTATAGCTGAGTCAACTCTCTCTAGAAGGACCTGCTAGTCTTGCTGGCCCCCAGGGAGTGGCAGGTCAGTTAACAGGTGAGCTGAAGAGTCTGTATCTCTGAGGCTGGGAGAAAGTGAACCTTTGCCGTGAAGGAACCTGGGGAGCAGAGAAGCTGGGATAAGTATATCCAGCTGATGCCTGGC
>NW_012151174.1:4622954-4623434 GCF_000956105.1 Propithecus coquereli
AATGGGTAAGATACGGAGGTTTTACTTTAGATTGGATGGAACCACAAACTCTAAAACTGGGACTGTTGTTAGAATCAAAAGTGGCTGAAAAGCCACTGGGATCTACTGGAAATGTCACCAAGAGCAAGGAAATGTTTCTGACAGAAGATGTTTGAGGCAAGAGTGGGAGAAAACAAAGCCGTTTTGACTGCACCCTGTTAAGCCTGGCCATTCCATCGCCTGTGTGTCACTCGCGTTTGCTAGTTTGATTTTCCTCCATCAGACTGGGAGGAATTAAGCACCCAAATAACTAATAATAGCAACACAAATAACCCTTTGAGTGAAATTAGCAACCATGAATTCATATTGATATCTATAAATACATGAATAAATCAGAAGTTTGATGAGTTTGAGGATATTTACTTAGTCTCAAACTACTTCCCAAGAAAACACTACAGAGAGAAAACCTAACTTTACAGTGGGAAGATGAAAACATACCAT
>NW_012151174.1:4623484-4625429 GCF_000956105.1 Propithecus coquereli
GAAGGACTTGGATTGTCTTTCTTTTATCGTATCCTCTGTTCTTCCACTTTCTACCACGTGCAGTTGAATCCATGACCACCTCCCTTCCGTAGTTCTGTCTGTGGGCTCCAGTTTGGCCTGATTCCCCTCCAGGCCGGCTACACAGGCGACACTCTGGAGCTGCCCTCGTTTCTCCTCGGTTTGATCCACTTTCTCCATCTCACATCTTCTTCTTTCTTGTTTCACTGTCACTTGCTTGGGCACATCTTCACATTACCTCTTCAGAAAAATACTGAGAGAGAGGCTTTCTGAGTGCTTGCGGGTCTGACTCCTGCCTAATTGACAGATTGCCTGGTGACAGAGCTCTAGGACAAGAATCATTTTCCTTGTGTAGTCACCACAGCTGTGTCATGTGCACACGAGTGGCTCTATCCCCCAACTCAACACGACTGTGAACGTCTCGAGTGGAGCTTTGGAGGTGGGAGGGAGGACGTGCAGGGCTTTGGGTGCTGTGGGGAGAGAAGTGGGCCTGGACCATGGCATCTTTCAGGCCAGAGAGAGCCTGGGCCTGAGAGGAGGACCTTGTGGCCACAGTCAGAGCTCCGAGGTTACTGGAGAGAGCTTGGCCTGTGGGAGCCACAGACAAGAGAAAGGACAAGACGGAGAACAACCCAGCTAGTAGGGCGTTCAGATTTAGCCAAAAGAGTGACAGAATCTGAGATAAAGGACACCAGGTGGAATCTGAATTTCAGATCAACAATGAGTAATTCTTTTCATATAAGTCTGTTGCATGTAATAATATTCTATCTGGCAACCCTATAGCTGAGTCAACTCTCTCTAGAAGGACCTGGTAGTCTTTCTGGCCCCCAGGGAGTGGCAGGTCAGTTAACAGGTGAGCTGAAGAGTCTGTATCTCTGAGGCTGGGAGAAAGTGAACCTTTGCCGTGAAGGAACCTGGGGAGCAGAGAAGCTGGGATAAGTATATCCAGCTGATGCCTGGCTGGTCCACAGGGCCAGAGACCAGGGAGCCTCCCATACCCGTGAGATGGCTGTTGCTTAAGACCCGGCCCCAGGGTGAATAACACAGCAGGTCAGCAAAGCAACAACAAAGCCAGAAGGGGAAGAGTTAGCAGAGAGCCCAGAACGGGCAGTTGCCAGCAAAACAAAACTGCTGGAGGAGCACGTGGTCACTTGACAGAAAAAGCAGTTAGTGCAGCCAAGGGGCTCCAATTAGAGCATTAAACTGCTGTAGCTGGAACTCCAGAACATGATTTTTTAAGTTGAAAAAATACAGCAAATGTATTAAAAAAGAGTATGACCACTATTGAGAAGTGAACAGTGAAAGAAATCTCTCAAAACAGCAAGAATTTAGACAGAAATCGTAACAGCAAATATAAGAGGACCAGAAGATAGATCCGGAAGTTGTATTGCGTAAATAAATAGGAATTTCAGAAGGAGAAGAAAGCAGTGGAAGGAGGAGAAGCAACATTTAAACAAGTAGATGAAGAAATATTACAGAGCTAAAGAGAGAGTTTAACCTTCAGATAGAAAGGATTCTTTGCGTTCCAAGGCAGGAGGGATGAAGAAAGGAACATACCAGAGATTTCAGTACAGTGTCCTAACTCCAAGGATAATGACAAAATTCTATGGTCTTCTGGACAGGAATAACAAGTTATTTACACAGAAGAAGAATCAGACTGGCTTTAGATTTTGATCTTCAACTCTAAAATCAGAAGATAGTAGAATAATATCTATCGACGACTGTTGGTGTAGTTTAAAAATCTAAACCCAAACACATGTTACTCAAGAAACTCACTTTCATCAAAGTGATAAAGGTTGAAATTCCAAGGATTTGTAGAGATACCACCAGATAAATATAAACCAAAAGAAGTCAAGTCTTGGCAATATTAATATTGGACCAAACAGCATAAATGTTATGTAATTATAAAAGGAAAATTTATAAAATA
>NW_012151174.1:4633464-4634268 GCF_000956105.1 Propithecus coquereli
AACAACAAAAAGTATAGTAAATACACAAACAAATAACACAGTGGTGGATTATCACTAGCAAGTACTATGCACTACACGGAATTACACATGCTGTACTTTTCTAGGACTGGCAGCACCGTGGGTTTGTTTACACCGGCATCGCACAACACTTGAGTAACGTGTTGCACTGTGTCATATGGTGGCTACGGCGTCACTAGGCGTCTTGGGCTCCATTATACCCTCGTAGGACCACCATCATATGCGTGATCTGTGGTTGGCCGAAAAGTCATTTTGTAGTGCATGACTGTACAAGAATTAAAATACAAAATTCTGGTGTTAAGAGAAAAATGCTACTAAATGCCTCAATGTGAAATAATCATGTTACCGCTAATGCTAATACTAACGCTAATAATGCCAAGACCCGTTAAGCTTTGCTGAGTTTGAACTAAGGGCCGTGTAAATATACTAAGCTCTGTGAATGTATTATCTTTTAAGCTTCGCAAGAATTTACGAGGTAGGTACCATTATCTTCCTTTTACAGACAATGAAACTTTGGCTTACCGAGGTTAAATAACTTTCTGTAAGTCACATAAGTAAAAATCCTGAGCCAGAACTCAAACCCAAGTCTGTTTGACGCCACAGTCCTAACTGCTCTCTACAGTAACTGATATTTATAATGATGGCCTGGCATCATCTGTAAATGTTATTAATAATTTTTCAGGGTCTTCTATTTCAAAATTCAGGGATACATACTGTATTTCAAATGTTTTCGTCCACGTAGAAGTTGGTTTCTCAGTGACGCATTCTTCAAGGATTCTGGATAGC
>NW_012151174.1:4634318-4635921 GCF_000956105.1 Propithecus coquereli
AGTTTGAGGATATTTACTTAGTCTCAAACTACTTCCCAAGAAAACACTACAGAGAGAAAACCTAACTTTACAGTGGGAAGATGAAAACATACCATCCTGAATAGGCGCTCAAACTGGACAACACCAAATCCAAGGCAGGTGCCATGAGAGGAAGACAACAAAATTTAAAAGTTACAGAGAAAGTGAAAAGACTAATTACAGACTGGGAAAAATATCAACGATGCCAATATCAGATAAGTGGCTAATATTTTTAATATACAAAGAGCTCTTATTAAACTTGATAACCTACAGGTCACAGTTTATTTTTAAAGTAAACAGGCTTCCAAATGCACCACCCTGGGAAGGTCTTGTGATTGACAGTGACACCTTGCCCCTGGGTGAAGGATCGTACCATGAGTCACTCAGACTATTCATGCACTGATTAATCACAACCTACTGACACTGAAAAGGATGTGGATTTATTTCTGAATCATAGTTTTACTGATTGTTTTGCACGTAGACATTTTAGCCCGTATGTTGCAATCTGTACCCAATGATTTAACCTCTGTATTGTACCCTCCAGTGAAAAAGGACAGGTCCAGTATGACCTTCTCCTAAACTTTGTATGAAAGCCTTCCGACTTGTAGCAGCCTCTGGAACACGCTCAGCTTTGTTAGGGGTCCTCCCAGGTTGGTCCTCACACTTGGCTTCCAATAAACCTTTATCAAATTGTTTCTGCCTCAACAGCCTTCATTTCAGTCAACAAATAAGATAAAGACTAATCAAGTCAAATAAGAGAAAATCCGAATGGCAAAGAAATAAAAAAAGGTTACTTTACTAATAGGAGAAATACGATCTAAAACATTAATCAGGTGTCATAAGACACCTAGCAAGGAGATAACAATTTAAAAGGATGACAGCCAGAAAGGGTGATCTGGGGATGTGGAAACGGTATTTTCATGGTTTGATTATAAATACATAACTTGTTCGGTTTTTATAGTATGAAATCTGGCAACATCCATTAAAAATCTGCATTCCCTTTGACTCAGAAATTCCATCCTGGAGAATCCATTCTCTACAGAAGGACACAGAAACAAGAATGTTTATTGCAGCTTTGTTTTTAGTAGTAAAAGCCAAAATCGTGAATGACTATTAATAGGAAAATGACTGGGATACAACCATGTTGTGGAAAACTCTGCAGGTAGAGAGAAGAAGTTAGCTCTATGGCAGTTGGCTAAAAAGGATTCCTACGATATATACTTTTAGGAGGAAAAAGCAAAGATGCAGAGAAATATATAAGGTAGAATCCTATTTTTTTAAACTAAGTCAACTCTCCAATATACGTACCTATGATTACATGAGCACGTAGAAAGATACGCAAGGACCCGCATGCTGTTACGCTGGTTAGGAGGGAATGTGGATATGGGCAGAAGGGAAGATGAGGAACTTTGATGGTATTGCTGCATTTTGACTACTTTTATTGCTCTGCCATGGTTCTTACAATCTGGGTTAACTGATTACCAAGACCTAGCAGTTTGGCAATTGTGGAAGACGGCTACTGTGCAAACAGCGAGGATAGTCTGTAGGTCTGCTGCCGGGCCCCAAGTGAGAAGGCTGGGATCAG
>NW_012151174.1:4638151-4640032 GCF_000956105.1 Propithecus coquereli
AATTCTATCTACTGCATTTCCTTGTGAACTTCAATTTTTAAAAAGCCTATTTAATGTTTTGGCAGGATCTTTTTCTAAATAATACTTCAATATGGACTTTTCTTGGCAATCCATGTGATTTCCTGGAAGTTCCTGCTGAGTATACACTTACTGTGTAAACATAAAACTCGATTCCCCTAGTGAAAGCATCAACCCTTTGCAAATGCCAGTAGGATTTTAAGCAATTTGCAGCCTGTGAGTAAGGCCACCCTCTTTCCCCCCCATATTTTCTTTAATGCTCTGTAGTACTGGCCACACAACCCTTAGTAAGGCTATTCTCAAATTCTTCTTTGCTTTAAGAGATGCCCCCTCCTTTCCGATCTTTTGACTAAACATTCTTTCATTTTCCTAGAGTAAAGAATTTGACTTAAAAACCCTGGCCATCTTACCTGATCGCATTTCCTCCAATATGTCAACGCAGCCATAACTGCTTTGAACATCTAACCTTTCCTTAACCCCCGTCACATTCATACGACTACATATAACAATATATACAGTTCCTTTTCATTTATCAAAAGAAAGAATCCTTGGGGAATAAAGATTTGACAGCTCCTGTTACAAGATAATTGTAATACTTTAGAAAAAGGGAGAAAGAGAAATGAGACAGATGGTGTACACTGGAGACATGTGGAAGTTTGCTTGAAAAATAGCTTCAGAAATTCAATTGAGACTGAAAAGAAATTATGCAAATCATCATTTTTGCATAAAAGCATCATGGAAAACAAGGAAATTATCTTAATCTTTAGGCTTCCACAATCTTGTCAAAGAGAAAGAATGTCAACTGGACTGATACCATCTTGGGTTCTTATTTTTAAAAAACTTTATAGCCACTCACTTGAATTACAGGAGAAAGAGATTATTTTGAGTGAGATCGTTAAAAACATTATTTTCTGTATTGTCACACTTAGCTCTAATTCAGTAACATCAACCATTACTAAATTTTTTTTGAGTTACTCAGTGCTTTTATTATATATTATGTATTTACATAGTAAATGCTTTATAACAAATTAGATATACTATCAGATTAATTTATATGGCATAAAAAGATGATGGAATTTAATTTTTAAAATTGTGTTTATTACTTTAAAACAGGATTTTAAATTTCACTTTTAAACTTGATATGCATATTTGATTTATGCATTATACAGAATTTAAATAAAAAGAGAAAGAAGCTATGAGGACAGAAATTCTAAGGAATAATGTGAAGGTTAGGGTGAAATTTTTGTGGTGTAGGTTTTTGAGGGGAATGGGGCAGAGAGATAATAAGGAAACTGATTTCACTGAAAGGAGGAAAATCACTTAATGAATTCAGGCAAATTTTCAGAAAAATACGGTTGAAGGTGTAGTATGATCAGTACTTGATGTGATGATAATTACGCTTTTATGAACATGAAAACACACATTTTATTTAAGAGCAAAGAAAGAGAGAAGGTGAAGAGTTATAGATAAAAGAAAATGCTATGATGGGATCATTTCTACTCATTATGGGATCACAGAAGATGGCTTGTATTTCAGTACATGTGACGATCAGGATGGGTAAACTCAGGCAGGCCCACACCTTTTGCCCAATACCATAATGAAGAAAGAAACCTGGGTCATCATTTTTGAATCTTTAGTGAACTTGTGCGCATGTTTTCCTTTTGTGTATATTTTTAAGGTGGCCTATTTAGATGCACTAGAAAGGTCCATCTTTATCTTTAAATTTGATCAGAAAGAAAGAAGTCTGAAAATTGATAAACAATCTTTAATATATAAAGATGGGTTACCAAGAAAGATTGTGGCATTTCATTTCCCGAAGATGGTTAGATAAAGTTATGGATGTTTATCTACTCTCTCTAATAG
>NW_012151174.1:4640082-4641159 GCF_000956105.1 Propithecus coquereli
GATTACCAAGACCTAGCAGTTTGGCAATTGTGGAAGACGGCTACTGTGCAAACAGCGAGGATAGTCTGTAGGTCTGCTGCCGGGCCCCAAGTGAGAAGGCTGGGATCAGAGAAAACCAGCGGATGGAGGCAGGACAAGTGACTAACATGCTCCGAAAAAGATGAGAACGGAGGTCCAAGAAGAGTTAAAGATAAAACCCACAGAGGAGGTGGGGAGTAGGAGAGGAAGATTCCAAACCTAAGAGTCAAACATCAGAGGCCGGCGCAGGCTAAGAACGTGTGAGGGCCTGGGATCAGGTCGTCCCAGCGAGAATCCGTCCGGGAATGACGGTCTGCAGCTTGGTGAGCATCTCCGAGGAGCCAGGGTGCTGACCAAGCGGCCTGGCTGGGTGGGCCCTCAGGGACCCTTCTCCTGTGTGACACTCCCAAACCCTCCCCATTGAAAGGGGCGGGCAGCTTCTGGTGCCTATAAAAAGAGAAGAAAGAGAAAAACCAAAAATGATAGCGCAGTCGTGCATGGCTTAGAGACGGGGGCACATTCTGAGAAACGTGCTGTTAGGCGAGTTTGTCGCTGCCGGCATCGCAGGGCGCGCCCAGGCCGTGCGGGGCGCCCGCTGCTCCCAGGCTGCACCCCTGCACGGCGCCTTACCTTGTCGATTGCTGCGGGCGACTGCAACACGATGGTAAGGATTTGTGTACCGAAACGTGTCGAAGTACAGAAAAGGTACAATAAAAACACAGTATAAAAGATAACAAATGGTGCACCTGGATGGGGCCCCTACCACGAACGGAGCTCGCAGGGCTGGGAGCTGCTCCGGGCGAGTCAGTGGGCGAGTGTGCAGGTCCAGGACATTCTGGAACGCTAGTGCAGACTTCATAACGCAGCGCGGAGGCCACGCTAAATGTATTTAAAACAACTTCTTTCTTCAATAATAAATTAACCTTAGCTTATTGTCACTTTTTTACCTTATAAAACTTTTGAATTTTTAAAAAAACTTTTTAGACTTTTTTGCAATAACGCTTAGCTTAAAACATAAACACATCGTACATCTGCACAAAAATATTTTTTCTTTATATC
>NW_012151174.1:4645894-4660891 GCF_000956105.1 Propithecus coquereli
GGGGAGTGCCTATAAATACTCCATCTGCTCAGATTTTTTGCCAGACAGCGGAGTTTGCACCACCTTCCCACTACTGCAGACCAAAATAGCCTCTCTGGGCTTGCCTGACTCTAATTCTCAGAGCCCCGTTTCCTGACAACGATGGCTCCTCAGGACCACTTAGCTTCATACAAGGGGATCCCATTGCCCTTAGATGCCCTTTATGCTGTTAGGATGGAAATAAACTTTTAATGCTGGAAAGAATCTGAGACATAATCCAATCTACTCCCTAAATATGAAGACTGATGCAGACGGATCCACAGGAAAAAAAGGCAAGAAGAAAATATCTTGAGTCCCTACTATGCTCCAGAAATGTGCTGTGCTAAATTTTCCAACAAGAGCTTTGTCAGTAGTTTCTTACAAGCTTTCAAAGTGGATAATACTGTATTTATTTGTATATATAAGCAAGTCGAAACTTAGAAAATTAATTTGCAAAGTCATTCAGTTAACAGGTAGTGGATCTATAAAAATAATAATACTATCATTTAATAAGCACTTTCCATGTATCAAGCATAGTTCTAAGAATTTTATTTTTATGAACTTTTGTAAAATCACCACAAAAACCCTGAGGTAGTTATTATTATTATGTTCATTTTACAGGGGAAACTCCGGCACAGAAGATTAGACACTTGCCTGAGGTCACCCAGGTAGGAGGTGGCGCAGCCTTGGACTCCAAAGCTCTCTCCAGAACCAAGTTCCTAGGGGGAGTAGTTACTGTGCACGCAGGGGATAACCAGGCCCGAAATAAGGATTGGGAGGAAAGGGGAGATTTAAAAAGCACTTTTGATGAGATCTGAATCATCTATCTGGATGGTGAGGGATCAGAGAGAAGAGAGAGCTGAAGACAACTCTGCATTTTTTTGCTTGCTTGGGGAACTAGGCAGATAGTGACATCATTAACTAAGACCTTGAATGAAGACACACTGGCATTGCATTTATGTTCTGGGCTACAGAGCTGGTGTTTAGCCATTTCTCCAGCTTAGCTGTGAAATGTAAGAAGAAGAATCACGTGTCCTCATCTTCTATATAAAACTTATTGATAGATTATAACAAAGACTCTCAATGGAACTTGGAACATTGCCTGTCTGATTTTCCATTTGTAGGGCAGTGAAGTATTAAATATATATGTAGCTTTAGGATAGCAAGAAATGTTAAGTGTATACTTGATTAACTCCTTATTTGGGAATTATTCACTGACACCCACTCTGTGTTGGGACATAATGGTAAAGAAGACAGACTCAGGCCCTGCCTTCAGGGAGCTTGTAGTCAGGTAAGGGAGATAGACAATAAATAAGGAATTGGAAAATTAGACAGCAAAAAGTGCTATGAAGAAGATAAATGGGTGCCATGGTCGAACATGATGGTGCGGGGGCCAGATAACATAAGGTCTTGTAAGACATGGGAAGTGTTCAATTTTTATTCCAACTGTGATAGAGAGAAATTCATGAGTTTTGAGCAATGGGAGTGTCAACTCAAAATAAGTGACTAAGGCATAGGTCTCAATCAATGGAGGTTTATTAAGCTAAAGCTGAGGACATGCTCAGGAAAAACACAGACCACAGACAAATCTGTGGCTGTTTTTCCACAAGGGAATTCGGGAGTTTCAGTATTTAAAGGGGGATAGGGCGGACAGAAAGAAAAAAAGGCAGGGGCAGTGTGGGTAGTGAGACAACATGGTTACATTCTTAAGAGACCCAGGAAAATCTACCCATAAGATAAGGCGAATGTTAGAAGAGAAAAAGGGGGCAAAGAAAACATCAATTATATAGCTGTTCCTGGGTAGGTGGAAGAATGTCTGATCCCATATTTTCTCTGTTCTGCACCTGTGAAGATAAACTTGTAATTCATTATTAGTGTGGAATAGAACAGACTTTAGTTTTAGGAGACAGACGTAGCCTACAGACCCTAAAGTCACAATCTGCACAGCGTTGCTTATGGGAAGCCAGCAAGGAGTTTCCTTAATGAAAGGTCTGCGGAGGTCCTTCACAGGTGCCTGAGGCTTTCACCTTTTCTTTTGCATAAGGAGTTGCCAGGGAGGCCCTGAGATTTTTATTTTCTTTTACAGGAGTAAGATGGCCAGAGGCAAAGGGTGATGGCAGCTTAAACAAAGCTACATTAGAGGCAAAGAAAAGTGGGAAGAAATTGAAATATATTTTGAGAGAAGCTAGCGGAGCTGCTGATGGAGAAGAGAGCGGAAAAGGGAGAAACCAAAGATGACCCATAGGTTTCTAGTTTGAACAACTGGAGAAACAGTGCTATCACTTCCCAATATGGCAACAGGAGGAGAAACGAGTGTTGAAGGAAAATGATAACCAAACACAGGTATGTACATGTATGTGTAAGCACAGTACCAAAGCTAAATCCTAGTGCTCTGGACTGGGATTTTAAAAGCTTGGTTTGTGTTGCCACTAAGAGCAATACCTTCTCTACACCTTGTTTTTTCCCATCTGCAACATGGGGATAATCGTATCTGTCTTTACTGTTTCAAGGGGATGCCGAGAAGATAAATGAGATAATATACATAAAAGTACTTTGAAGTCTTAGGAAGATAAGAACTGTATAAATCTAAGCTGTCATTATTACATCACAAGGCGTGTTTGTATTTTTCACGGATCTACTCGAGGTCACAGGGGTCATAAGCATAACACGCTTACATTCTTTCCTTCATGTTCAGTTCCCAGAAATGAAAAGAGGAACATGCTTCTCTCTTCCCACTGTCCCTTCCCCTATAATATTCTCTTGACAGGATTTTGCAATTACTAGCATTATCCCAAACTTTTTTAAGACCCCAGGAAGCGAGAACTTTACCCAGAATAACTCTGCCTGTGTGATTCTTGGCAGATAATGATGATATCTTACTTTATTAATAGAGATGTACAAAGAACCAGCATGTTGTCTCATATAATTGTCCAATACTTCTATAAGAGGTATTATTTTTATTGCCATTTGACAGACAGAAATGGGCTCAAGAAGTTAAAGTAACTTGCCTAAGACTTCATTTTACAGCTGGAGTAGCTCAAGTCAATAAGAGAGCTGTGTTCTAAAAAATATAGCAAACACACACCAGGGGCGTTCAAAGAACTGCAGCCATGTCCCAGATGACGTTCATGGGATGTGCGCTGGCTTCTTTGATCACTGCGGTCTCGGGACACATTATCTTCAGTCTTTTGAAAATGGATGTGACTACTGATTTTCTTGCCTAGAGTTTCAAGAGTGGCACCATTCTACCTATAACCTTGTATGCTGCTCTCTCTAGAAACAAAAAACCAACATAAGAACAAAACAAAAATTGTCCCTAATGCTCCAGAGTAATCACATGATTAAGTCTCTTCTTTCCCTTGGGAAGAGAGACACTGCTCAGCCCTGCCTGGGATGGCGATACGATGGTTATGTGCAAAAGAGAGGGCCCTGGGAAGGTGGCAAGAACCCTGGATGTGGAACTCGGAAAGCTGGGGTTGAGTTTTGATTCAGCAGTACTTATTGTATGACTTGGGAAGGAAGGTAACCTATTTGAGATTCAGTTTGAATAACTGTAAACTGGATGTATTAATAAATCCTTGTCTGTTTACTGACTATAATCGCCCAGTAAGCCTTACCTGCATCTGCAGTTTCAGATGCACAGCCAAGCAGCCACTTCCAGGTTGCCTTGCTTACAAATTGGATTAAAAATTCTCCATTCCATTCATTCCTTCCCTGGTCTTTCTCAGCTCAAATGCCTGTGTATTTGCTCACTTTTAATGGAGGGGAAGTGGGATATTATTTTTGGTGTTCACGCATTATGACTCTCAGCATATTAATGTATCTAGAACAAAGCTGAGGAAAGATGATGGAGGGTTGCTGTGAGAATGGAATTTATGCACGTAAGATGTTTAGCACAGTGCCTGGCTTACAGAGAGTGACAATTTTTAGCTGTTATAATTTTTTCATATTTAGGAGATCCTTATTTGTCTTGAATGATTTAGCTGTGGCCCTCGCTGGGGGAGGAGGATCTGAGACTCCTCTCGAAATTGTCAGCCTGGTTGGTGGCTGGGCAGGAATTTCTTGCATAATCTCTGCAAGCCTTTCTTCTTATTTCCACCTAGTTCCTGCCCACTGCTGAGGAAGGGTACTTGGGATAACTTTTTGTAAATTGATGGTAAATGCAAATAAAATAATAACAACTTTAGATCAATGACAAAATTTTAACTTGTTTTTCCTCTAAATTGAGTCTGGAAAAACCCCAAAGCCTATGGACATGTTTTCAACACCACACCTGAGTGTGCAGGTGCGCGCCTGGGGCGACCAAAGATCGCGGCGGCGGCGGCGGCTCCCGGCTCAGATGCAAGAGGCGCCGGGCAGCGAGCCTTCGGGCGCCCCCCCTGAGGGCAGGCTGGACGCCGCCCCCAACACCGCCGTTTTCCCAGCCCCCTCCCCTCCCGGTTTGAGTTTGTGAGTCAGCAACCCCCAGCTCGCCGGGGTTGGTGTCCCGGTGACGCCCGGGCGCGGGCGGCGGCTGCAGAGCTGCCCTGCTGGCGCTGTCCCCGCTGGCGCGACCAGCCTCCCGGACCTCCGGGGTCACCGCACTCCGACTCCACCAGTGCGTGCCCAGGGCCGGCCGGGCGGACGCTCGGCGAAGCGGGGTCGGTTCCCGCCGGGGCCGCCTCCGCCCCTTCCCCGCCCCCCGCGCCGAGGCGGCTCCCGCTGGGGAGGGGCGGCCGGGGCCGTCGGGGCCGCCGCGGAGGAGGACGCGGCCGGCCTTGCCCCGAGGCTCCTTCCTCCTGCACTCGCCGCCACCCCCCACGCGTCCCCCTCGGGCGGCTCCATTTTCCGGGCGTGTTTTCCTCAGGGAGAAAGTGTCTGTCCCCAAACCTTCCCCCTCGCTGCCCTCTGAGAGCCCCGCTTCCCGGACTCCCGGCCTCACAGCGTCTCCTCCGGCCGCCGCCCCCGTCGCGCCCCTGGGGTCCGGCGGGCCCAGCGCGCAGGTACCTCAGAGCCGGGCGGCTCCCGGGGGAGGTGCCGCGCCCGCTCCGGGGGGAGGCGCTGTGGCGCGGGGCCGCCCCCTTGCGCCCCGGGCGCCGGCTGCGGCTCGGCCTCCTCCTCTTCCTCCTCCTCCTCCTCCTCCTCCTCCGCCCTCCTTGGCTGGGAAAGCGGGAGGCGGCGGCGGCGGCGTGGTGTGTGCGCGCGAGAGGGGGGCAGCAGAGAGGAGCCTCCGGTGCCGCCGCCGCGTCAGAGACACCGCGAGCGCCGGGCGCGGCGGGGCCGCATCTGCATCAGCCGCCGCCGCCGCCGCCGCCGCTGCGGGGCCGCGAACAAAGAGGAGGAGCCGAGGCGCGAGGTAGGACGGGCGCGGGGCGGCGGGGACCCGGCGTCCGCGGGCCGGACGCGGAGGAGGTGGTGGCCCGGCGTCCCCTGTTCCCGCACCGGCCAGTCTCCCTGTGCCCTCGCCCCCTGGGGGCCGGGAGCGCGGATCTGCGGGCGCGGAACCCGCGGCCTCTGCCGTCTCCGGGCAGGAAGCTGCCGGGCGCGGTGCCGCGGTCTCCCGGGCGCAGCCGGGCGCCGCTCCCGGTGGCGCGGTCTCCCCGGGGACTCGTCTCCGCGGGTTCCAGCCCTGCTCCTCCGCGGCGCTTCGCGGGGCTGAGTTTCGCAACTTGAGGCTGCGCATTTATTTTAAGTCCTTGAAAACTTCCAACAGTCGTGTGGGGGGACTTTCGTCCCCCGCCTGACCTACGGGAGGCGGGGATGAGGCTGTGGAATGAGCGCCCCATTCCGGACCGGCGGGGCCGCAGCCCGGCCCGCGACGTCCCCGCCCGGACACCTGGCCCGGTGTCTGTGGGGCGGGCCGGGCTACCTGCGCCGGGCGCGCGGGAGGGGGCGCAGCCCGGGCTCCTCCCGACTTTGTCAGGAGCAGCTGTCGGTGCTGCCCGCCCGGTCTCTCCGCGCCTTCGCCGGCGTCCACGCTCGCGCTGATTTCGGTGGGGGGAGAGCGGCGCGGTAAGTGGATTGCTTTTTCCCGAATGGCCCCGTTTTCATATTATGCTCGCAGTTTTCAGCCCAGCATTCCATTGTCAGATTCTTTAGTGTTGATTTTGCCAGGTTTTCTGAATGGGATTAGGACGGGCTGTTCAGAAATCTGTTTCAGAGTTTGTCAGCCACTGCCCTGAAGGGGGCTTTTATATTTTAGCTGCTTTCAAGCCAATCTGTGTCCTTTAGAATTGTCAACCTTCAGCTCTTTTCGGTTGGGCAAGATGAAACAGTTCTATTTTTAAGAGCAGTGAAGAAACATATGTATTTAATATTGGGATCATTTACCACAAGCGATCATATGAGGCATGGTTTCTTAAACGCTAAAAGTGGCTTAAAAATAGGGAACTTCGTTGGATTTAATAGTAATTTCAGGTAGAGGAAACTTTCAGTTGCTTCTGTTCAGCTTCTCATGTGAGTTGAGGACTTTATTAAGGCAGCTGATAGCACTTTCAGAGCTTAAGACATTATGTTCTTTATTGCATTTCATGAATCCTGTTTATTACAGGAATCCGGTTTAACACTTGATAGCTAGCTATTCCTGCCCAGACATCTTCAGGGGTTAATTCTGAATTGTTTAAAAAGCCTATTTTGTTTTTAATTGTTGACTTTGGAGTTTAGGAACCACATTCCAAAGCAAAGCTACACTATTCAGAGAGGGAGCATTTTGTGTACTTTTTGGTTCTTGGCTCCTTTGTGAACTTTTTCCCCAGATAACAACACTAATTCTCTTTTTTCCTTCTTTCCCCATGACTCTAGAGCAAAGTCTGAAATGGATGTTACATGAATCATTTTAAGGGATGCACACAACTATGAACATTTCTGAAGCTTTTTTCTCAGTAAAGTAGATAAAGATGGATGAATCTGCCTTGTTGGATCTTTTGGAGTGTCCCGTGTGTCTAGAGCGCCTTGATGCTTCTGCAAAGGTCTTGCCTTGCCAGCACACGTTTTGCAAACGATGTTTGCTGGGGATCGTAGGTTCTCGAAATGAACTGAGATGTCCTGAGTGCCGGACTCTCGTTGGCTCGGGTGTGGAGGAGCTTCCCAGTAACATCCTGCTGGTCAGACTTCTGGATGGCATCAAGCAGAGGCCTTGGAAACCTGGCCCTGGTGGGGGCAGTGGGACCAACTGCACAAATGCATTAAGGGCTCAGAGCAGCACTGTGGCTAATTGTAGCTCGAAAGATCTGCAGAGCTCCCAGGGTGGACAGCAGCCTCGGGTGCAAGCTTGGAGCCCCCCAGTGAGGGTGAGTACCCTGCGGGGGCAGTTTGGTGAATAAAGGTGGTTATGTCCACAGTTTTTTCTTTATTCCTTAGCTTGATGTTTTCTAAATCAGCTCATTGCTTAAGAAGCCTCTCTTACTAGAACAGATAGGAGATTATACCTCAGGATCTTTTTTCTTCTGTCTTGGAATGAGATTGGATATAAATAACGAATTTTCTTGTTTCGAAAGTTCTCTCCAGATAGTCTCTGTTATCTTTTAAGATAAATTTTGAGAAACATGTAGCAATTACTCAATGAAATCTAAAACACAGCAGTTGTTTTGTGCCCATTTTAAAGTGGAAATTTGGCATGGTTTTAGCCTTTTGATGGAGTTGAGAATAATTACATATATGTGTGTAGTACGTATGTGTATATATGTTATAATTATGTGTGGGTAAATCATAAGTAGGAAATCAAGACTTAATTTTTATGTTGCTTAGCGTCATTCTATTGGTTTTATGAATACACAGCACAGAATTGACTCGTTGGAGGAATTCTTAACAAATCATGGCCATAGGTAGCTGAGTTCCGTTGCTGTAGCAACAAAATGTCACTTAGGACTATGCTAAAACATCCAGCTTTATGTTGGGTTTTACAATGAGTGAAATAAAATATTTTCATCAAAATGATTTTTCTTGGGATTTGGGCTTTGGCTGAAATAATTTTAGATGAAACTAATTATTTGGCCAGCTGCTACAACTGACTCACAGACTTTCCAGAAGGTAAGGTATTCCAAGTAAATATAAATTATGTTGCTGGTGATGGCTCCCTGATAAGAAGATGTGCTTTTCTCCTATTTGTAAAAATAAAAGGTAGTCCTGGGCATCCTATGATTAAAACAATTCCATTTTTGTTGGAAGAAGCAATTTTGATAATTGGCTAAACTTGTAAAATCTAATTTTAAAGAACAGTTTATCTGGATGAGAGTATTTTTTTCAAATATTGATAGTAAACACTCAAAACTGACTTCATTAAATATAGGAACTGCTTATTGGGATGACATTAGACAGCATAAATTCACAGCTGTGGATGTCAGACAACTGTAACAGAGTTTCCCCTCCTTTCTCCAGCTCTTCTTTTACAAATGATAACAGTATTTACTATCACTAGATGTGAAGTATGTAAAGCATTTTAATCACTAGAAAACAATTTCATCACTAGCCTTTCAGGTTTCTTTTGACATGTTTAATTTTTTTTTTTAAGCTAGGGAGAACTTTGGGTTAGGGAGGTTTTCTTTCTTTATTTGGAGCCCACATGTTGGGAAATAGATGTGCTTACAACACTTGTCTTAGATTGCCTTTGTTTTGTGGAGTTTACTGGTACCCTGACTAGTGTATATGGACTTATGAATATTTTAACCTCAGAACCAGCGATCAAGTTGATAATTTCTGAGACACCTGACCCAGGTCTGCTTAGCTTAATAAAGGGGTAGATCTGCATCTTTGGCGAGGTTTTGTTTCCCTGTTAATTAGACTAGTGAAGGCATAGCTTCGGGCTATGAATAGGAATTCTGTGTCTTAGTTGTTGACACTGTTGCCTTACCTGTTGTGGGGAATGCATTGAATGTGTGAACACTAATAAAAGGAATTTAAGGAAAAACTCAGGCATTCCACTTAATGTCCTTTGCAAGTAGAATTGACTATGTAATGCCACTTACCTGGATTCTCATTTATCGGAACTGCTAAGCTCCCAAAGTTGAACTTTACTTTTCTTAGGTAAATTATTTGGAGATTTTGATCATGTCAGTATTATTTTTCTGGTTTATTTGATTTTCCTAATTTACTTCATGTTTCTTCTTTAGCATGAGAATAATTACTTGCCAAGAAGCTCAACCGACTTGAGCCTTACAGCATGGATAAAATAATCGAGGCGATAAAGCAGGAGCTGGGGGAGGGTGGAGGACAAAACCAAAACTATTTAGTAGTCTGAGTTGATGCAAATGATGTAATACTTATAAAAAGAACAGGCTTTTTTCTGGTCTAAAATAGTTTCTCAAGCCAGGCGCAGTGCTGCATGCCTGTAGTTCCAGCTACCTGGGAGGCTGAGGCAGGAAGATCATTTGAGCCCACAATTGGAGGTCAGCCTGGGCAACATAGTGAGACCCTGTCTCTTAGAAAAAACAAGTTTCTTATTAGCGGTTATGAGTACCTTTTGCTTTCAAGTATTCAGAACAGCCAGGGCTATATATGTAGTTCAAGTACCGGAAAGATAAATACATCTATCTCTAGAAAATACTCCTTGTAAAAGTGAGGACATACAGCCACCTGGAGATTGTAATGCACTCCTTCAGACACTTCCCTGATGCGAGTGACTATAAAATGAATCCCGAAGGTGCATCCACCTCCCTTATATGTTCTGACATGACCAAGTGGTGCAATAAGCCTGTTTCCACATGTTGTGCAAAGCTGAAAGTGATAACATGTGGAATGCTGCTTCAGTTTATTAGTTAAGTTCTGTGTTCCACTGGATTGTGACCATGTGGCTTCCTCATGCATTTAGTCGAGGTAGAATGAATGTTATCAGCAGGTTTGAACATTTCCAATGTGTGACACACATCTTGTTCCCAGAATTTTAGTGTTTCCTGCCTAATATGGAGGAGAAAAGGAAAGAGTGTGGGATTGGAGTCACCATGGGAATCTGCCAGATCTTCGCCTCTAAGAATTTCTCTTGGTTTTAGGCCAAAGTCAAGTGGCGGAATGAGCCACCGGGACAGGGCACTGCAGGTACCTGTCAATGGACTACAGAGTGTAGCCGCAGGAGACAAAATACACGTGTGTGTGTGTGTGTGTGTGTGTGTGTGTGTGTGTATATACGAATTAGATATGGAAAACGTGTGTCAGTAGTTCGTATAGAATTGTGACCTAAGGAGTAAATTTCTGCTTTCTGTGTGTAGTTCCATTGGTTTAGGATCTCTTAACACCTGTGCATGTGTCTGTTTATTTAGACATCATTACTTAATGATCGCGTGCTGCCGTCACCTAAAAGTGAATTTATTGATCAAAAACAGATCACATGTCCCCTGATTTGCACTAATTTATACTTCACTTATTCTTGGCTTTATTTCCAAGTATTTGTTAAGCATTCGCCAGGTGCCAGGCACCGTACCGACTGCTGCTAAGTAACAGGTGATCATGGGCAAACTAGCTACAGATGCTGAGCTTCTAAATGCTCAGTCAGTTTCGTGGGACAGACACATGGATAACATAGCAACTGTGCAAGTATGTAATTAAGTACGTTCTACAACAGAGAACTAGGGGAGAGGATAGGAGGACTGTGTTTAGGGTGAGGGTAAATCCTGTGTGTGGTCTTCAAAATCTTCCTTGAGGAAGAGGCATTTGAGCTGAGATCTTAAGGGTGAAATGATATTAATTAGGTGAATGGGGGCTGGGCGGGGGAAGGAGCAGAGGGAAAGAACATTCTGAAGTCCAGGACCTACAGCAGGAAGGGGCATGGTCCTAGGAAGAGCCCACAGAAGGTGAGTGTGAACTAAGCAAGACGCAGGGATGGTGACATAAGACAAAGCCCCGGTGTGCAGGTGTAGAAGGCCACCACAAGGGCCAGATGGGGTTAAGGGCCAGATGTGGGATATAGATCGTAAGTGCTCTCTAGCTATGGGGGACACACATTTTCTTCTGCAAATGCGGGTGTGCTTTCATTTCTTCATAGTCACCATCGTACCTTCTTCCTCTCCCTTTCCCCATTGCTGACTGTTATGGGCTGAATTAATTGTTTCTCTCAAATCCCTATGTTGAAGTCCTAACTCCTAGTACCTCAGAATGTGACTCTATTTGGGGATAAGGCCTTTTAAGATGTAGTTAAGGTAAAGTGAGGTCACATGTGTGGGCCTTAGTCCAGTATGATTGGTGTCCTTGTAAGAAGAGGGGATTAGGACAGGGAGAGACACTGGGAAGACACATGGAGAAGACAGCCACCTACCAGCCAAGGAGAGAGGGCTTCAGAAGAAATCAACCCTGCCAACACCTTGATCTTGGACTTCCAGCCTCCAGAACTGTGAGGAAATACATTTCTGTTGTTTAAGCCACCCAGGCTGTGTGCTTCGTTATGGGAGCCCGAGCAGACCAATAACTGACCATGGACATGCTCCTGAGGGTTAGACCCCTGAGTGACCTCTGGGTCCACTGCCAGTCCCTTCAGTGCTGGTTTCCCCACAGACTGGCAGGGGTCCAGTCTTCTGTGCGTACTGAGGTGGATCCTTGAGAGGTTGTTCAGTCCCTCCCCACCCTCTCACCTGCCCAAATTGCCTGGCATAGTTTCATAAAATAGACAGGCATGTTATAGGAAAGTTGAAGTTTATGTTACCATATACCAGAAACACAGAAAGGTTTGGGGTAGAGGGAAGGAAGGAAGTATTGGGAGGGGGGAACTACTACTACTTTCTTATCCCTACCAAGCTGGATTCTTCTGTAACAGGAGTCTGGAGAAGGTGCTTTGCAGGACTTAGTGGTGCCTGAGGCATTACTCAGAGGAGAGGCAGCGGGGAGAGGATTGAAGGACAGTGGGGAGAAAGGCAAGACAGCTGAGTTGGTCAGGTGGGGCGCAGAAAGCTGTTGCCAGCTGTGAACTGCACCGTGGGCCATCTTTGACATCACCTGTTGAGAGCTGCTTTCAGGCTCAGGTCTGTGCCATAATCTCTACTAGGACAAAGATGGCATTCACGCATGTTTCTGTCCCAGAAGTTTACATTGGTAAGACGCACAAGAAACAGCAAATAAGGCAGCCTATAGTGAAGCTCCAAGCGGTGGGATGAGATACAGAGTAAGTCTCTGTGATGAAGTTCATGGTGGTGTTCAGGTTTGTGGTCCTTGGATCAAGTGCATGGTGAAAGGATAGACCCAGTGTGGGTTAGAGTGGTCAGGATGTGCCCCCGTGGAGTGGAGGGTTCAGTATAAACGCTGTCAGAGGAGTTGCAGAGATGGGGATGAGGATCTGTAGGCACATAGTGGACCTAAGCAAGACATTTAACGTGGTGGTTTGGATGAGGGAGATGTTTCGATATATTTCAGAATGACTAAAATAGAAAAGGTTGGAGTTTTTGGGTTTTTTTCTTTTTCTCTCTTTTTTTTTTTTTTGGCTAAACAATGTTGTAGACATTCTTGGCCTCCTATTTTATTCATCATTTCATCCTTGACCTTTGCTCCAGGCCTCCTGTCTGCCCCATCCCTGACCTTTTTTTATTCCTGAGTCAGGTTCCTTGGTGAGCTCAAGGATGGGCTGGCTCTAGAATGGGGTGGAAGGCAGGGATGGGAAGGCAGTTCGTGGTGCCCACTAATCGGTAATTTAAAAATGAATGCTTAATGATTCCTTTTTATATTACATGAAGTATCATGCAACCATAATCATGTAAATCTCACAACAACCCTTGCGGTGGGGGGGGTGCAGTATTATTATTTAAAGAATGAAAAAGAGTTTTTGATTCAGAAAATGGTGGGCAATGGGGAATGCCGGGGAAGTGAGCGGGAACCTTGCACGGGTACCAGCTTCCTATCACGGAGGATGTGGGAGTGTTGAGCGAAAGATGGAGAAAGAGAGGGTCTTGTGGTGAGCTGACTGCATCCTGAAGATCACAGCTGCTGTCAGGTGGCCATTTCCACACAGCTGTATACCAATTCCAGTAACCATCCCTCCCCTTCCCCACTTCCCACCACTTTTCCTCATTGCCCAGGGGTAGTAACACCAAGTTATGGCCCGAATTGTGCCCCTCCCCCAAATTCATATGTTGAAGTCCTAACCCTCAGTACCTCAGAATGTGACTGTATTTGGAAATAGAGTCTTTAAGTTAAAATGAAGTCATTGGTATGGGTCCTAATCCAATGACTGGTGTCTTTATAAGAAGAAATCAGGATACAGACAGGTATGGAGGAAAAGACCATGTGAAGACATAGGAAGGAGACGGCCATGTACAAGCCAAAGAGAGAGGCCTTTGGAAACCAACTCTGCCAACACCTTTTTTTTTTTTTTAAATTTTTGACCCCGAATTGCCTTTGTACCTTTTTCAAAAATTAATTGACCAAATATATGTGGGTCTATATCTAGGCCCTCCACTCTCTCTGCCAACATCTTGATCTGACTTCTACCCTCTCAAACTGTGGGAAAATAAATTTCTGTTGTTTAAGCCAAAAAAAAAAAAAAAAAAAAAAAAAAAAAAAAAAAAAAAAAAAGAATGAAAAAGAATGTAAATTTCAAAAGGAGTATGTAAAACATTCTGGTTGTTAAAAAATCCAATATAGAAAAACATATTATTAAGTGTGTATATATATCCTTGCAGATCTTTTCATATACATTTATGTGTGTATGCATAGTTTTTTACATCAATAGAGTTTCAGACTTTGCATATTCAGTGGTTTACTTCCTAGTTCATTTAATATATCTGTGAAATCTTTTCATGTCTGAGCATATAGATTTGCCTCACTTTTTAAAAAAAGCTCTTTATTGACATATACTTATAGAAAAGTGCACATATTATAAGTGTACCACTCATTGAATTACCATGTTTCATTCTTTTTAAATGACTATAGTATTTTTTTTCTATTTTAAAAATTAAAAGTAATACTCATGGTAAGAAATTTAATAGAAAAGGAGAAAATCTCTCCACCTCTGTATTCCTAATCCCTAGGGTGAACACTGTGAAGAGCTTTTTTTTTGTATTTTCTTTCAGAAAAAAAAATTAATAGAAATGGGATCGTATTGTACATGTTATTCTGCAATTTGAGGTTTTCTCAAACTAATGCTATAACTTGGATAGCTTTCCATAGCTACTCACGTTGATCTGTAAGACGGTATTATGTATTATGATTCTCATTTCATGGATGTAGGAAGGAGGGCTGGAAGACTTTAGATAACTTGCCCGAGTTCTCCTAGCGCGTGAGTGATGGAGGTGGGGTTCCACCCTACATCTGCCTGATCCCAGATGCTTCCTTGCCGTCCTGCACTTTACGTGAGTGCAGACGTGTTCCCTGGATTCTCGTGCCGCTTTCATCAGGGGAGAGGTTATTCACCCTCACTGTCCTTGCTACTTGTGGGTTTTTTCCTTTCCTTTTCTTTTTTTATTCTTGACAAAAAGAGGACAAATAAACTCCTTTACAAATGACAGTGGACCGGGAGGCCCAACTTCCTCAGCTTAGTGTATGGGAGGAGTGTGGTTTGGAGGTCAGGAGTCATGGCCTCTGGTTCCAGCGCCGCCATCAGCTTGCTTCATTTTTTCAGCACAGAGATGCAGAACCCTTAGGGATCTAAGCTCCATGCAGGGCGGTTGGGGGAATGGGGGCTCCCGGTGAGTTTGGTTCATCTTTGACTTTTCAGAACCCTGTGTGGTGTCCGGCACAGAGTAGGTGCTCACGGGAGGCTTGCTGAACAAACGAGTGAATAAGCGAGGGCAGTGAATGCTGATCACTCTCCAGGGGTCCTTGGCTGTACATTTTCTGTGTGCTTAGCCCCTTTTTTGTGCTTTTCCTCCGCAGTCTGTAAAATAGGGCTAATACTTGCCCAGCGTGTTAGTAGGTTGTCTTGTGGATCAAGACAAGAATTGAGGTGGGGGCTGGGCGCGGTGGCTCACGCCTGTAATCCTAGCTCTCTGGGAGGCCGAGGCAGGCGGATTGCTTGAGCTCAGGAGTTCGAAACCAGCCTGAGCAAGAGTGAGACCCCGTCTCTACTAAAATTAGAAAGAAATTAATTGG
>NW_012151174.1:4661211-4663908 GCF_000956105.1 Propithecus coquereli
TCACCTTTTTTTAAAATTTCTCCTTTGGGTGAAGGAGAGAAAAATTTATTCTGTTGTTGCTGGCTAGGCAGGGAAAGGGCAAATTAGAGGGACAGGGAGGAAAGAGATAAAATCTAGTTTGCTTTAGTTGGGGTCCCTGTAGTTTTTGCTGTTCTTTTAAAAGTCCTGCCTCTGCCCTGGTCTCTGGCTTCAGCTCCTCACCCCTGGCTTCCCCATCAGCTGGTGTGAAATCTCTGTCATTTGTTCATTTTTCTGCCTTCCAGCCACTGTGCACAGCTCTGTCCTGCAGCCGTGGTCTGCGCTTTCCAAGTGGCTAAGAGGGGGACCAAGGGGCACGTGGTAGAACAGAAAAGGGGAAGGAAAGCAGGACTCCGTGCTACGCCATTGCTTTCCTGGAGCTGCGTTTCCTGGTTGCGTTCCTAAATGTTCTTTTTGTCTCATAATCAGGCTCTGGTGAAGGAGAAGAATAAAATCAGAGGTGTAAAAACAAGCATGGGGCAGGGGCGGTCTGCGGTTCCTGCCCCTGTTCTTCTGTTGCCTGTGGTCTCTTCTGCAGCCCTCCCAGGCCCCTGCTCCCCTTTGCCCACCTTCATCCCTTAACTCTCACGTCTGCTGAGAAGAGTGCCTGCTTTTCCCCACTCTGGTCACACAATCACTGTGTTTATTAATCTGTCCCTTCTCCAGCCTATTGCTCAGTGTGGTTTAAGCAAACTGAAGACAATATGTGAAAAGCCTTCTTAATTTTAAGGTCAAAAGGCAAATGACTTAGTAATTCACTCTGTAGCAGGGTTCTTCATACGGATCCACAGTGGTATAGCAGCCTAGCACCCACAGTACAGTGAGGTACACGTGTGACAGAAATATTAACACACAGCAACGTAGTACGGAGAGCGAGGAACGCAGGTAGCAGCAAGCCGCGTTTGCATAGCAACGTAGTATAGTGAGGTATGCTTAGCATAGAAATGTGCCTGGAGACAGCTTTGCCAGTAAGGCTCCCTCACCCTCCCAAAGGTTTTATCACGAGGGGTATGTATGTCTCTGCTCCTTTTCAAAAAAATTTTTAGTTTCTTCTGAAAGTAGTAACCTTAAAAAGGAAAATCCAGAGCCCCAGGCACCCTATTTGTGGCTCCGAAATCCTTTGTCGTGGCTGTGCCTGCCAATGCCTAGTCACGAGGACGGTAGCAGTTGCTTCATGAATGGTGGCATATGGGTGGCTGTAAACACAGCCATTTTAAAGATAGATGTGCGAGTGGCTCTTTCGGGGTGGTTGGGAAGGGAATGGAGGTGCCATTTCAGACGCCGACAGTAACAGTTCAGTAGATTATTTGTGTTGCGAAACGCGAAAAAAGTGAGCAGTAGGAGGATGTGCAAATGAATCTTTAAGTTACATTAAATATAGTGCAGCAAGGCAAGGGCTGTCAGGTTTGAACATTTTTCTGTTAGCCTAAGGAAATAAATGCCTTAAAGTATTTTTTTGCCGAAAAAAAATCCTTTGAAACTCTGCATCTTCACTGTTTATAATTCAGGAACGAATGAACAGGAGTGAATTTTCATTATTGTAAGAGGCAGTGAGTGGTCCTAAGCAGTGGAGAATTGTACAGAAAGGACATTAAAGTTTGCTGTAGGTGCCTCATATCTCGTGTTAATTTGTGGGAGGTACCCACGAAAACAATACGCTGGCAATAGAGCGAGGATGTCAGTGTGGGATACACATGGCCCTGGCATTTGTGTAAGGTTCCTGGAAGTGTGAGCACTAGTGTTTGAAGGTTGAACATTAGATATGTTACAAGAAGATTTAGTTCTTGTAGAGTTAAAAATATTCTTACATTCCTAATTATATGACTGCTTAGTTTTTAAGTTCTTTAAAACATTAAACACACATTAGATATGTTACAAGAAGATTTAGTTCTTGTAGAGTTAAAAATATTCTTACATTCCTAATTATATGACTGCTTTATTTTTAAGTTCTTTAAAACATTACTGACTCTTTAAAGCTATAATGGCAACAATACCCTTTTTTTCCTTTTTTCTTTTTTGCCTATTTTCGTATTTATTGTACTAGACCCCTGTTCTCAAATAACCAAATATTCCATAGCAAATCAGAGATCTGCACAGACTCATATATGTTATAATTCATATAAATACAGTTTCAGTCTGTTTAATTTAACTCCAGTACATTATTTTTAGCAATAAATGTGCAAAGTGTATATTTACACTTAGTTAATTGTATAATTGTGCCCATCTCTTTTTTCTTTCCTTTTCTTTTTCTTTTTTTTTAAATTTAAGAATGTTATGTGGGTACAAACATTTTGGTTACATAAATTACTTTTGTACCATTTGAGTCAAAGTTATAAGTGTGCCCATCCCCCAGATAGTGTGCACTGTACCCATTAGGTGTGAATTTACCCATCCTCTCCTCCCCCTCCCACCTGCTTGATTTCCAATGAATGCTATTTCCATGCGTGCACATAAGTGTTGATCAGTTAATACCAATTTGATGGTGAGTCCATGTGGTGCTTGTTTTTCCATTCTTGTGCTACTCCACTTGCTGGAATGGGCTCCAGCTCCATCCACGATAATACAAGAGGTGGTAGTTCATGATTGTTTTTTGTGGCTGAGTAGAACTCCATGGTATACATATACCACATTTTATTAATCCACTTATGTATTGATGGGCACTTGAGTTCCTTCCACATC
>NW_012151174.1:4663958-4681636 GCF_000956105.1 Propithecus coquereli
TAATATATATAATAAAATTAAATTTCAAACCTTAAATTTTCATTTGCTCAGCTTATTCAAAGTTACATTGTTAACAAAACAAACCTCTCAGTTTTTTTTCGCATTATTAAAGTTGTGTTTTAAGCACAATTGGTGATGAATTATTTCCAGCATTTCATATGTTTTTACTTTTTCCCCTGACAGTTGAAGTCTAAGAGGATATTTTTGCCATTTTTGGAAGGCCTAAATATTTTCACTCTTGTCGTAGTTATACTAGTATTAACACTTTTATTTTATCTTTTATACTTATTTTTATAAAACAAGTCCAGAATATTAGAAGATACTGAAAGTGTTAGCACTGTTGTGATGTTGCTGAAACTCAAGTATTGGTTGAAAGGCCCCACCACGTGACAGCTTGAAATGTTTACATATCGCCTGTTCCAAGAAAGTACAAATCTGGCACCAGAAAAATATCGGATCTCCATGTATGAGGCATGAAAATGTATGAGGTGTGGAAGTTGAGGATCCCCCATGTGGTGGAAAAATGAGACCTGGTTTCTAGTCCTGGCTTTGTGATTGTAAGCCAATCTTTTCTATAAGCCATAATTTCCTCACTTATAAAATGAGGTTTGCTTCATTGAGTTCCTTTGAAGACCTCAAATTTAAAAAATAATTACCCTAGCAAAGGCCAACTTTGATATTGAATTTTTATTTTATTTTGAGACAGGATCTTGCTCTGTTACCGGGGCTAGAGTGCAGTGGCTCACTGCATTCTTAGGTCACTGCAATCTCAAACTCCTGGGCTCAAGTGATCTCCCTACCTCAGCCTCCCTAGTAGCTGGGACTACAGGCGCATGCCACCATGCCGTCTAATTTTTCTATTTTTTGTAGAGACAGGATCTTGCTCTTGCTCAGGCTGGTCTTGAACTCCTGGCTTCAAGCGATCCTCCCACCTTGGGGAGCGCTAGGATTACAGGCATGAGCCACAGAGCTGGGCCTGATATTGAACATTTAGAACAATATCAGGTGTCCGGATATCCTCTTTGTGCCATGAGGTGCCATGTGGCTCTCCCGGTCATCTGTGGACACCAGTAGTCTGCCTCCAGTGTCCTCTCAGAAACCCACACGTGCTTGCCATGGGAGCGGAGCGTTTAGAAGAACTGTTAGATAATCTCTTGGGTTAGAAGTGAGGTAGAATGGAACAATCGGGACAGTTTAGGGAGGCCACCATAGGATCCAGCTCCAAGTGGGACTGGTTTACCTAATGGGCTCATCTGCTTAGAATGATCTACCTCTTACCTCTGTTATTCCTGAATGTTATCTTCATATAAAGTTGTCACACTGCTTGAAATTTCAACAAATAGAGATTGTCTGCATGTTAAGATGTTCTGCTCCTTGGAAGGGTATGAATCCCCTAACCATATTGCTTTTCCCAGCTTTGCTGACTGGAGACCCCCTGCTCTGATGGGCAGGGTGTTTATGCCGAAAGAGAGGAAAGGCAAGGAACCGAGCTTCTCTGGGGTCAGACAAGCTTGGATGGGGGAAGCTGCAGTGAGGGGCTTGGGTGGGGTGACCATGTAGTTTATCCTCTATACTGGGACACTTTTGAGAGTGAAAAGGGATGCTGCTGGTAATTTTGCAGTCAATAGGAGTTGTAAATCAGGACCATCTGGGGCAAGCAGAACAAATATGGTCACCCTAGCTGAGGGCAGTGTCAGTGAGCCCGGGATATAGAAGGTTTCATTGAATGTAGGGAAGATGCCCAAAGAATTCAGAATCTTTTCAAAAACTTGCAGGGGAGATGCAGAGGAATTGATTTTTTCCCATGAATACTCCTTTTTGTGTGCTCTGTGGTTTCTGCTGGACAGAAAATCTTTTGTATAATAGAAAAGGCAGGGACTTAGCATCAGGTAGAACTTCTGTTCCTTGTTATCTGTGTGGCTCTTGGTCAAGGTACTTCGTTGGCCTAATTCCTTCATTTGCAAAACAATGAAGATCTGCTTCCCAAGGCTGTGAGGATTGCATGTGACAAGGAATCTTAAATGCCCAGGACCTAGTAGATGCTCAAGAAACATTGGTATTTTGAGTTTTCCTCAAGAACTTTCGGTACATATCACAGTTATATTGTAAAATAAACTTTGCGTGTGTGTGCACACGCATGTGTAGTGTGGTAATTTAATTAATCAAAATTATAATATTAATGTCATTGGACATTTTGTTCTTTTTTAAGCAACTTAAATTTTAGGTATCAAGCTGATCATAAGGTAGTGACTCCAAATGATACTAAATATGTGGCTTAGTCCCGGTTCTACCGCTAGCTCTAGTGTGACCCTGGCTGCGTCTCTGGGCCTCATCTGTGAAAGGAGGGTGAGCCGCGTTGTCTCCAGTGCCTCTGCCTGTCCCCTTATCCCATGGCGAGTGTCCAGCCAATTCACTGTCGTGTGTTAGACCATCTGTGACTGTGTCCGTTGTCTTTCTCTTCCTTCTTCTCTCCCTCCCTCCTTCCTTTCTTGTGATTGGGGAAAATAATAGCTCAAATAATTTAAAAAATATATTTTTTGACTTAGTCGTTTGTTTTGTTTTTAGCATAATGTTGAAAAGATGTAGATCCCTAAGACTTTCTGTAAGGGAAACTAGGTGTGCTTTGTAGTGTAGTCCTAACTTTTTAAAATTAATGTCAGGAAAGACTATTATGCCCTCACAGGGGTGTTTTAATGCCACTGTTGGATTCACCAATCTATCTTTTTCAGTCAAATGAGAGAGAGAGTGAAAGTGTGAGAGAAAGAGGGAGAGAGAGAGGAAGAGAGAGAAAGTGAGAGGAAGAGGAAGTGAGAGAGAGAGGAAGAGAGAGAAAGAGAGAGAGAGGAAGAATGCGTATGCATGTGTGTGGTGTGTTTTATTCCTTTGTGGCTGATTTTTGTTTACTCTTCCCACCCTTGCCCACTCCTCTCAGCATTAAAATTAAAATTAAATTCTAGCATTAAAATTTTTTGCTTAAGTAGATATTACTGGTCAGTTTATCAATGTTTTGATTATTTTTTATATCTCATCCAGGGCAACTGATTGTCTCAAAAAAAAAAAAAAAAAGCAGAGTCTTGCTCTGTCACCCTGGGTAGAGTGCAGTGGCGTCATCACAGCTCACTGCAACCTTCAACTCCTGGGCTCAAGTGATCTTCCTGCCTCAGCCTCCCCAGTAGCTGGACTACAGGCATGCACCACACCCAGCTAATTTTTTCTATTTTTAGTAGAGATGGGGTCTGGCTCTTGTTCATGCTGGTCTCAAACTCTTGACCTCAGGTGATCCTCCCAGAGTGCCAGGATTATAGCCGTGAGACACCGCGCCTGGCTGATTGCCCTTTTTTATGGAGTAGAACCACTTCTAGAACCAGAAATGGTTCTAGTCACATATATAAACAAATGCATTCACATAACTGATAACTTTCTCATGAATTTTGGAAATGCAGCAATAGTGAAGAGTCTCGCTATGCTTCAACTTTTAATGTTTATTTATTTTTTAATGGAGCTTGTATTTATAGTTAAAATAGTCACTTACTGATTTGTCGGGTAAGTACACCGGATGAAGAGTTTGTGAAGATGGTCATCTGTATTTTAAAAAAGTCTCTTGAAAAGGACATTCAAAATCTTGTTGGTAACTTATGCCAGTGCTTTGCAATCTTCCTAGCCAGGAAGTTATTTTTTTCTCTCAAATATAAATTCCTGTCCTTGCAATTTAATCTCATTCCTCCCGTCCCATCCTTAATGGAAAAGAAGTGCTCCCTTGTAGGTCTTCTTCCTGGCCTTGCAGGCTTTTTGCAGCCCTGACCTCCTCCCTCCCCAGCCATCTTTTATCTGGTCTAAAGAACCTCGTTTCCTTTACATGTCCTCTGAGGACCTATTTCCTAACATTTTAATCATTTTAGTCACTCTCCTTTGGACGCTCTCCAGCTCTTGCTCATCCTGCTTGGGTTCAGGTCCAGAAGAGCTCTTGGTGTGGTGTAAAGTTCTAGCCAGGGAGGGCTTGGCTTTGTTGTGGAAGGGGTGTCACATGACCCTCCTGAGCATGCTGCTTGATTTTTTTTATCCTGATGTTCCCTGTCTTTAAAAATAACTCACTACATTGCTGAGTCATACTTTGCCTCGATCTCGGATTTTCTCTTTTACTTAGATAAATTCAGGTTTCCCCCATCTATTGTTGGAGTGGTTAGTTTTTACTGCCTTCCCCATTAAATCGCCTCTTGTTTCACTGCTCCTTGTGATAGTGTCAGCAATTTGTAGCTATCAACAGGAACTGAAAAATGTCAATCCAAAATGCTATTTCTTTAATAAGTATTTGTAATTATATGGATGCTGGATCTGAAACACATATATAACTTGTTTATTACGTTTATTTTGAGTATCCTCTACCCCAGTTTGGCATTTAATTGTTCTATAATTAATTGTGTTTTAGTTTTGTCTCTTGCACCAAGTTATAAGGAACTTGAGAGCAGGGAGCACTCTTGTGTTTTATACCTCATTTTTCTGTTCTTTACTGTGGAAAAAGTAGTAGGTGTTGCATTCAGTAAACACTTCTTGGAGGGGTTGATCGATGACTGCTCACATTCCAGAATCCGTATCTTCATAAGTGAGAGTGCCTGACCACACGTGTATTTTTGATGAGCCTAATCATATCCGTTTTCCCACTGTTTAAGTCAGCAATGAAAGTATTACCCAAAGGCAGGGTAAACCCTTGTGAAACTTGACAGCCGTTGGATCCTGAATAACATTCTCTGAGGGTGGCCCTCGAAGCGTGCACCCATCATGGTGGTCTAGAAACCCTGTTTTCCTAATTTAGTAGCAAGAACGTTCTGCTGAGTTGCATCAAAAGCCTCATAAAAGTAAAAATATGTGATCTGTTATCTCCTATCTCCCAGGACATCCTTCTGACAGACGAAAATGAGAAAGATCTGGTAGGAATTAGCTGTCCAACAGTCTTGCTGATCTTTCCCAAACACCTTGTGATTTCTGTGCTGGCACATCTACTTTTGGAGTCAAAAACGTTACGTGTGACAGTGGCCTCTGTTTTGATGCAGCTCGCCTGCGTCCCGATTCCTGTGGTGGGTAATCCTGCAGATGACAGGAGGCACAGGTGGCAACGTGGTCAGCAGCACAGCCCCTCCACACTCTGAATGCCATGAGGGGCAACATTGCACATCTGAAATTAAATTAAAATTCTTGAGAATGAAGTGGAAAGAAGGAAGAAAAGGGCAGTTAGAAGAATAAATTAGTCCCAAGGGATCCTTTCCGATTCTCAGATCATAAGCCAGCCAGTATGATGTGAAGCATGACAGAGGCCCACAGGCTCCTGGGTGCCGATACCTGCAAGACTGGGTTCTCTGCAATTGTTAGTGTATCAACTCTTTAACCGTAATAGACGAATGGAAATGCCTTGAGTTGTGATTACTTCTCAGGAGATGAAGCTATCTGATAGCTACAAATAAGTAACGCTAGATCTGCTTAACGTTTCATTATAGATTTAAAAAAAATAGCAGATCTTGAGAAGCAACATGTTAGGAAGGCTTGGTAACTTCAGAAGTGTGTCGTGCTGTGGTTTCTAGGTATGCTATGAATGAAGAGCTTTGCAAGAAGTGGGAATTCTGTGTGAATATTTATTATGTAAATTCTCATGTGTTGCTAGGTTTATTTAAGTTTCTTCATTGCGATCCAAACTTTCTTTTTTTCTTGGACTGAGAGCAGGTTTATTTTTCACATTAGCCTGATATGTAAATAGCTCCTTACACCACATCCCCAGGGCTTTTTTCTCTGTCCAATTTAGTGGTATCAGCGGTAGTATTTGGGCAGAGGGTGCTCATCATTAGCAACTAGCTAGTGGCTTATTTTTGTTTAACTGCCCCCATGCGTGAATCCACCCATCCTGTCTGTAAGCGTGGGTTGTTGCCGTTTTAGGATTTACTTGACATGCCTTATGTTCAGTGATATATGTTGAAATTTAGAATGTATGAAAAAAGAGCTTGTGTTTTGCTTATGAATGCATCAGTCCATCAGCACATATTTATTCTCTGTGCCTAGACTGAAAGGTCACCATTTCTTGGCAGTATTACCAGACATACTGGGATATATTAGTATTAAGCCAAAAAATAGAGTAGGTGGGTTAAAGATAGATTGAGGCAAAAGTTAATTTATAGATTGATACTTAAAATCAATTTTCTTGGTCAGTTGCGTGTTATTTGACAATTATGCAGTTACTAATTACTGGCAACTATGTATTAGATAATATGATTTGTACAGTTGGGAGTAATTAGATTGCACCTATTAGTAGCTTTGGGATGAAAATAATAACAATTTTAGTAGCACTTTTAAATGGACGTGAAAACATTTTAAAAACTGGTCCTATGGAATAATGTATATCTGACTCCAGAAAGTAAATTCTTGACATATTACCTTGGGGGAAAATATGTAACAAGATGTTTTACAGGCTTGAAAGAGTGAAGTAACATTTTAGTAACTCTGTGTTCTGTTTGTTGCATCTAGGTTAGCCATGAATGAATTCATTCTGTTCTCAAGGAACTTGTTTTGCATTGATATCACTGTTTGAAAAAGGAAGCTATGATCAGTTGCATAAGCTAAAAATTCAGCATGTCCTAAAATGTAGAAATGCAGGCCCTCTTCTCTTAAGTGCAGCCTGAAGCATGGAGTTACTAGCCTTTCCCTGGCACATCCTGCGTGGTTCTTGAGTCTCTGGACAGCATACTGGAGCCCTTACTCTTGTAGGCATGCAGTCTGTCCTTTCCTGGCTCCAGCTGATAAATATACTTATTTGGCACAAACGCATATGATTAAAGTTAATCTGAGCAAAACATGGTTTTGATTGATGAACATTTAAGGCTTTTGTTTAATGCTTGAACAAAGAATGATATCACAGTTTTGTTAATAAAATAAATAGAGGTTAAAGAGTGGAACTGTTTCTTGTAGACTATGCAGCTCCAAATCATTCAAAAGTAATGAAGCAGTTTTCTGAAACAGATTGTGTTTCCTTACGAAGGAAGCCACCTTTGTTCCGTGTCACTGATGCATTCCTTATAGGTGAGGTCACTCTACATTGCCGATATCTTTCTCCTTTCATAAAAGGGAGACGTGGACCACTCCCAGTGCATTCCATTTCTCACAGTCCGTGAAATAAGGCTTAAATGTACCTGTCCATTAAAAGCTTTTGAAGGACGAAAGCCAACCTCAGAGGCTTTGTGAACCATGAATTGACAATAAAAGACAGTATGCTTCTGTTTTTCAAATAGCCTGTTTAAGGACAAAAGAACTATTCACTCCTACATGACTTTCATGTAGTTAAAATAACAGAGAGGAGGCTGGCCATCTTGTTTTGTGTGTGATTCTAAGGCTGCTTGACTGAGATTATTTGAAACAGTAGTTTTCAATTATTCTGACTGCCAGAATCACTGAAAGGAATGTGTGTTATAGTGCGCATAAATGTCTTTACATCAATTTGTTTAGATAGAATGAAATTTAAGAAGTAGCTCCCCACCTCCTGTAAAACCTAAAGGGTGAAAGCATTTAGAGAATATCAAATTAAGTGCTAGGTATTGAAATAGTCTCCTGACTGATCTTCCTGTTCATTCCTGTCTCCTAGAGCAGTGTCCTTGCACCTCAGTTAGTGTGACACGTCACTCTTGCTCAAAACTGTTTTATAGAATGGCCCATTAGACTTAAGCAATGCAGCTGAGACCTGCCTTTTCCTCCACCTTATCTCCTGAACTTAAATGTTTTGCTCCAGCCATACAGACTTTCTTGCTGTTAATGAAACCACCAAGGTGTGGGACCTTTGCACCTGTTCTTTGTCCTGCCTGGAAGGAAGGTCTGATTTTACCCAGTCTTCAACATGACTCCCTCCTTTACTTCGGTTTGGTCTCTTCTCAAATGTCCCTTCTTTAGAAGGGTCTTCTCTGACCACCATGTTCAAGAAAAGCCCTGCCCCTCTCTCCACTGTCAATCTTTCAGCCTCACCCTGATTTATTTTTCTTTGTGGCACTTACATGTTTCTAAAATTATGTTATATATTTTGTTTGCCCCACCTCCCACCCTGCCCCACCATGCAGCGGGCAGTAAGCTCTGTGAGGACCAGGACTTTGACTAAATTTATTCCTGTCTGTGTCTCAGCAGCTAGCACACTGCCCGGGCCATGGTAGTCTCTCAGTAAGAATTTGTTACATTAACAGATACATCAGTGAATGAATTTTACTTGATGGATGTTGGTGTTATTTACTCTGCAAACCTCACTGTTGAAAAAATATGGCAAACAGGAAAATGACTGTTAATCATTCGGATGTTTAAGTTGGAACTGAGAGTTTTTATAGATGAATAAATTAAAGTGTCATATATGCTTATTTGGCAATTCACTTGGTATTGTTGTTTTATGAAGATAAATGTGGAACGATTTAAAAAGTAATCTTGCCATTAGCCTTTTTTTTTTTTTATTTTTTAAACCAAGAGATGAGCAACATGATTCCAAACTGTAGCAGCATCTCTGTTTTTTTTTTTTTTTTTTTTTTTTAAACCAAGAGATGAGCAACATGATTCCAAACTGTAGCAGCATCTCTGTTTTTAGCTCTCGGAAATGAATACAGATCTTTCATAACTGACAGCATCGGTGTACTTCAGTACTCGTACTTGTAAAGCTACCTGGAACACCAGATAATGAGAGCATGGAAAGGAACACTTTTTCATGCATTTCTGCAAACTTCTGTGCTTAACATATTCTTGGGAAGAGGAGTGACATTGTTTTTTGTACCTAAAACTGTTTAAGGAGTGGGTGGGAACACCTATTAATCTTGACTGTGTCGTGACTTGAGCATATTTCCTCATATGACGTAGTATGGATTCAAATTAACCTTCAGGTACCGTTTTTTTTCTTTGCAGAATAATACAACCATATTGTGGGTTGATTCTGTTGAGTGTCTGAAGCCTACAGATTAACGTCAGAAATGAATTTCCTTTTCCTAATACGACCATTGCTATGTATACATGTATATAGAGAGAGATATAATATGTAAAACTCAGTTAAATATGCCTGAGCAGGCACTCACAACCATGACTGTGGCTGTTACCATACTCACATCTGCACATGCTTCCTCCCACTTGTTTACTCACAGAGTCACAGCTTGCTGAAAATGTATCCTTCCCATTGTTGCCCTGTGTTTGTTCCGCAGGGAAAGGGATGCTTGTGTTTTTTTCCACCAGCAGATGATTGTGTGCTTCAACATGCATTGGTACATGGTCTGTTTTCCTCATAGAATTAGGGAATGCCCCCTAGACCCCCTAGCAGGGTATCTTAGTGCATTTCTGCTGCTATAACAGGATACCTGAGACTGGGTAATTTATACAAACATCAGTTTGTTTCTCATAGTTTTGGAGGCTGGGAAGGGCAAGATGAAGGCAACAGCAGGTTCAGTTGTCTGGTGAGGGCTGCTCTCTGCTTTGAGGTGGCTCCTCTGGAGGGAGGAACAGCACATCCTCACCTGGTCGAAGGCAGAGGGGCAAGCTAGCCTGATGCTGGTCGGAGCCTCCTTTATAAGGCGCTTGATACCATTCGTGAGTAAGGAGCCCTCAGGGCCTAATTACCTCTTAAAGAGTTCACCTCATCATACCATCACATTGACAACACCTGAATTTTGGAGGGGACACATTCGAATGATAGCACGGGCAAGCACCAAAAACAATGTTGAGTGGTCCTCTGAGGTCACTGTAAGTTGTAGCTCAGTTCAAGCTGTGAGCCCTTAGTGTCTGCATCTGAACAGCCACAGACTCGTACCAGGTGAGCCGCTCCCAGCCCTGCACTGGGGGAGAGGTCTGTCCTCGTGGGTGGGTCCCCTTTCCTATTTCTATTCCCATTGTCAGCTCCAGAGTTTCCATCATCTGCAGGAATGTCATGATGCCTCCTCAGACTCAGCTCACAGGGGCAAAAACCCCTTTATTGTCTCCAGGACAGTAATGCTGTTCTCTCTGGTCCACAAGATTGGGGCTGTTCCCTCCACCCCCAAATGCGTTACTTTCATTTGTCAACTGACCCTCCTTTGTTCACCTGCCCAGATTCTAGCCTTCCTCTGAGCTCACACACAGATCTGGCAGTCTTGGGTCTGCGCCTTCTCCAGCCTTCTAGCTCATACCTTCACACCTGCCTCAGTTACCAGGCCTGCGAGAAGCTCTGTGGCTTCCTTCACTTACCACATGCTCATCACTCTGTCCTGGGCCAGGTACATTCCTCTGATGTTGCTGTGGACACTGTCCGCTGTTCATCCACTCGGTAAATATTTGGAGGAAGATCCGCCAGCTAGTGCGTCTGCCTTTGCTGTTCACTGCTGCAGTCTCTGTCTAAACCTATCCAGCTTGCGTTTGCTCTTCCTCCCTCTTCACTTAGCTTTGCCTCTTCTTGTCCCGCCCCAATACCCGCTCCTGGCCCCATCTCCGATTTCAGTGTCTGAAACTTTGCCTTCCACCATTGCCTTTTTCCCAGCCAGCACATCATGTCTTACTCTGCTATGTAGAATTTTAAAGTTCTTTTAAAATTCCTTAACTATTATTGATGGTAGAAAAGTCCAGTAGAGATTAAAGCACACGGTAAAAGATAGCTTTAATAGTATACTTCCCTAATTTTCCTGCAAAATGGAACTTTTTCTTTTCCATCTTCCTTTTTTAGATGAAAAACTATGAGATTATTAAAGTTTTTCTATAGCAGTCTTGCAAGATTATCATATTTATCAAGGAATTATTTTATAGATGAAAAAATTTGAATGGGCTTTTAGTTTCAGACTAAAATAATTGCTAGTTAAATGACTTACATTAGTGGATCACACCTAGTTAATGTAAGTTTGTGTCTCTCTTAAAATAAAAGTTGAAAAATTAAATTTGTTCCTTGGTAATTTGATTTGTAGGAAGTGGGGAACAAAGGATTCCAAATAGGGATTTTAAAATCAGTTCTAATTAATTGCATGTGCAGATGCATCAGCTAAGATTGGGAGGCAATTAGTCTAATTATGTTTAAAATACAGTTGCATGCTTAAACAGACAGTAACACCCTCAGGCCTGCCTATCTTTTTCTACTTTCTCCTTTAGACTTGTAGTGAATTTTTTGGCCATTATGCATGACCTCTTCAGTGTTTGTGGAGCAGAATAAAGTGACAGAATGCAGATTAGCAGGAGTGCACATACTCCTAGCTCAGAATTTGATACTTCATTGATCATAGCTATACAACACACCTAGATGGAAATATTAAGATATGCTGGGAAAAATTTATTTTGTCTAGCTTACCCTTTTTTTTGGTAATCTTATTTTTGGAAATCTGGGCTCTCTCCATGAAATATGTCTCATGCTCCAATTCGAAATAACTTATAGCTGAGTCCTACTCTGAATGCTCTGCAATAATTTGAGTTTCAAAGTAAAACTTGGATAAGTAACACCTTGCCCAGCTACATCCCATTCGCTGAATGACTCAGCCAATTTCAGACACATGGTTCAGAGGGGCCAGGTAAAAGTATCACCTGGGCTTCTGTAATAGTAGTTTTATACCCATCAGGTCTTCAGTTGCTGCAACTTAAAATGGATGTGACACCCTTGACAAACTGTGTTTTTCTTTTCGACTTAAGCAATTGGTATTTGTACAGGTGAATGAACATAGATGTTTGTAATTGTCTTTCCTGCCTTTCATTAAAAATGAATGTGGGCCGGGCGCGGTGGCTCTCGCCTGTAATCCTAGCTCTCTGGGAGGCCGAGGCGGGCGCATCCTTTGAGCTCAGGAGTTCAAAACCAGCCTGAGCAAGAGCAAGACCCCGTCTCTACTAAAAATAGAAAGAAATTAATTGGACAACTAAAAATATATAGAAAAAATTAGCCGGGCATGGTGGTGCATGCCTGTAGTCCCAGCTACTTGGGAGGCTGAGGCAGGAGGATTGCTTGAGCCCAGGAGTTTGAGGTTGCTGTGAGCTAGGATGACGCCATGACACTCTAGCCCGGGCAACACAGTGAGACTCTATCTCAAAAAAAAAAAAATGAATGTGACCACTTTTCAGTACATTTGATTTTATTGGAAGAATCTGTTGAAGGTGGTCTTGTACTAATAATACTCCCCCATTGCCCTTCCTTTGGTTTCTGGTAGCTTTAAAAATGATTTTAAAATTACATTTTCATTTTATAGAATATCACGCAGTTACAAGGCTACAGTCTTTAACTGACCTATCGCAGCGATTTTGCTTTTTCTTTCAGCTACATTTGCTGTATTTCTGGCCATATTATTTGTAGCAGAAATTGAAATTTATTATCATTGCTATATTTATAACTGGATTATCTGGTTTTCTCCAAGTAGGCAAGAATGGGATCTTGAGGATAGATAGCTAGTGATTTTAGGCCAACTGGAACTTTGTTTTCTGGACTGTTTTTGCTATTCCTGGTATAAGAACATAAGCTTACATTGTATGCTATCAAAATATAGTGGATTTAGCGGTCGCCAGCCTTTTTGGCACCAGGGACCAGTTTCATGGAAGATAATTTTTCCACAGACCTGGGGGCTGTGGTAGGTGGAGCTCAGGTGGTGATGCAAGCTATGGGGAGGGCAGGTTTGGGGAGGGGAGCCGCTGCAAATGCAGATGAAGGTTCCCTTGCTCCCTGCCTGCTGTGTGGGGGGCCCTTCCTAAGTTTCATGGAAGACAGTTTTTCAGTTTTTCCGTGGACAGATAGGGGTTGAGGGGGCTGTTGTTGGTGGAGCTCTGCTGGACTGACAGTTGGGGACCGCAGAATTAGATGAACCTAGAGATTTGAAACATGGACATTTGAATATGAAGATTATTGATCAATGTGGCTTGTGCTGTGACTCAAGAATACACAATCATTGGGGCTTTCTTTCACGTTGCATTCATAGACAGTAGTTTGTTCAGAGGAGAAAGTTCCATTTTACTTCCTTCTTTGAGGTTGCTCTCTCAGAGTTGGTAGTGATAGAGTTGTTTAAGAAGTTGCTGCTTAATGTTATTTTTTGAAACAAGCTACGCTTCTTATTGTGGTAAACATAAGCAAATTCTTTTAAAATCTAGACCAATTTAGAATTTTGATTTGTAGTGTAGCAAGGTGTGTTATTTTAGTAGAAGTTGATGCTAATCATGCTATCATTAAGAGGGACTGTCTGCTTGCAGAATATAGGTATGTTTACTGTAGCGTATTTGCCTCTGTGTCATGTGATCTGTGTAAATGTGTAACTTGTATTTTGCAAAACCTTTTCTAAAAACTGAGTGACTCATATTTTTGTTTTGTTGTGATTTTATAATTTTACCTCCTTTCACAGAGCCTCATATACTATCCTTTTTATTAATAAAATATTAAACAATAGTACAATTTAAAGATATTAAAGGAATTTAGCAGGTTAAAACAACAGCTAAAAAATCACTGATAAAGTTTTTAAAAACTCAGCACTATGGGGTTGTCATTATGGCTTAGTTACACATGTGTAACTTTAGAAAATCATTATTCTGTCCTATGTATTATTTTAATAGTAAATGTTGTTCACATATCAGTTTATCTTAAGTATTTCTACATACATTTTGGTTAGGCGAAGACACTGGATTTTGTATGTCTTTCCCTTTCAGGCAGTGCTGGTTATAGTTAGATGAATTTAAATTATTAACTTATGGTGTAGGAGAATTTAGATTGATTGACATTCTGGCATTGATGGTATAGTGTGTTCTTGAGTCCACAAAAAAGAAGTATTGTGAAACTCTAGAATTGGGTAGAAAGAGATCATCTGTGCAGTGGCTTAAAAAAAAAACTGGGAAGAGCTTTTACAAAAGCAGCAGGAAGTACTTACTGAATCAGCACTGGTCCATTGTGTGGAAGGGTTTGCAGATTTTTAATTAAGCCACTGAATACTTACAGTCCTCAATTCACATGGAAAAATTTTAAAATGGTAGTGGGGCGCATGCACATTTGTGTGTTTGTGTAAGGCAGCCAAATCTGACTTGGTAGTGAAAATTAGAATTAATATGTGTGAGAAAACAGCAAGAAAAATTGAAACAAAGTCTTAAAAAAAATAGTAAAACAACAACCAAAAGATCACTTTATGTAATTTTGAGATCAGACAAAGGGACGACCAGGGCATAGTGGGAACATGTAGAAGCCTGTTGCTAAATCAGAAATGAACAGGAATGCAGCTCAGAACCTCATTTACTACTCTTTAGTCTGTTGCCCTAGAGACAGACTTCACATATTGACTTTGGCAACTCCAGGGTAGTTTGCCATGTCTGCAGTTATTTAAGTAAAAATTCTGAATTTGTGACTTAAAAATATAAGTTTACCATAGCCAGTCCAACAGATTACATTTGTGGGTAGGTGGTAACTTTCAGAAAGTTCTGAGTCATCTTTTAGAAAATAATGAAATAAATAGAACAAACAGAATTCCGATTCTAAAAAGTTCAAAGAGAAAAACACAGTAAATGAAAGCAAGACTTCTTGAAAACCTGGTGCAAGAGGCTGTTGAGGACTGATTTAAATTTCAGGCGTCATCTCACCTTGTGGCATGAATGAAGTACCTGGAGAATGTAGATAACAAAATTAATAGTCAAAGGAGTGCTTAAAATATTATTTAAAGATTAAAATGAAGGGATTGGCCTAGAATGGTCAAGATCCCATCCCGTTCTAATTTTAAATGATTCCTTAGAGCAAGAGAGCTTTTCAGTTTTTTTCTTATTCTGACGTGCCTTGCCTCTTGGTATTATTGTTACCTGTAGTTGTGATGAGAATAATATTCCAAAGATTTTCTTTGAAAAACATTAATCTAATGAAGGATTGTTTAAAAGACGTCCAGTGAAATTAAAAAAGAAGTGTGGAACTGGGAGAAGGGGCTCGATGACCGGACAGGTACTTCAGGAGTGAGTTCTCTGTCACGCAGCACTGTTTCTCAAAGTCTGGTCTGAGGCCCACCCAAACCAGAAACTCCGAAGTTCGAAGTGCAGATACTTGGTATCTTGGACTGTTTTGTGCTGCTATAACACAATACCACAGACTAGGTAATACATAAATAAAAAAAGTCTATTCAGCTCATGATTCTGGAGGCTGGGAAGTCCAAGATTGAGGGGACATCTGGCAAGGGCCTTCTTGCTGAGTCACAACCTGGTGGAGGCATCATCACGTGGTGACAGCACTTGGGAGATGGTGAGAGGGAGCCGAACTCACCTTTGTAACAAACCTGCTGTCGATAATGACATCAGTCCATTCGTGGGGACAGAGCCCTCCTGACGGAAACACCCCCCATTAGGCCCCACCTCCCGACACTGTCGCACTGGGGATTAGGTTTCCAAGACATGAATTTTGGGGGACACATTCAAGCTGTAGCACCTGGCCTCACCCCAGACCCACCTCATCTGATTTCCTGGGGCTGGAACCCAGAAATTTTCCTTTGGACAAGTTTCCCTTGAGATTCTTGTGCACGCTGATGTTCAAGGAAAAACACTTCCAAAGTGTAAGTGCAAATCTTAGCTATTAGGACATAGAATCTAATATTCCAAATCTCTCTTTCCACTGGGGATAAATTTGGAAATGAATTTCATCCTAAAAATGTTGCTTGATAGGAAAAGATTACAAAGATGTCAGAACATGGCACACTGCACAAGTGAGGCGTCTGTGTGGGGAAAAAGTTTTCATGTGAAGGCAGTTTTATATTTGTGATCAAATTATGCATCAGATTAATGATTGGAGTGAGTTTAGGCGAAGTATTTTTCCTTTGGGGAAGAATGAAAGAGAATCATTTAGCATTATAATTTTGACTCCTGTAGAAGAAAGGATTTTAAATTAAAATATGAAAAGATTTAAGAACTTATAGATCCCTCCTTACCCACCAAAGGGTTCTATTTATAATATTCTTTGACACAGAATCTTCATTGTTCGTATATGTAATCTTCAGATTTCACTTAAAATATGAACAAAACTCTCAAATGACCTGAGACTTTATTTCATGTTTTTTTTTGAGACAGAGTCTCACTCTGTTGCCTGGGCTAGAGTGAGTGCCGTGGCGTCAGCCTAGCTCACAGCAACCTCACACTCCTGGGCTCAAGCAATCCTTCTGCCTCAGCCTCCCGAGTAGCTGGGACTACAGACATGCACCACCATGCCCGGCTAATTTTTCCTATATATATTTTTAGTTGTCCAGATCATTTCTTTCTATTTTTTAGTAGAGACGGGGGTCTCACTCTTGCTCAGGCTGGTCTGGAACTCCTGACCTTGAGCGATCCGCTTGTCTCAGCCTCCCAGAGTGCTAGGATTACAGGCGTGACCCACCGCGCCCGGCCTATTTCATGTTTTTTTAAAACATTTTTTTGGTGCTGTGCTTTCTCTGCTGTTTACACAAGCAAGTGCGGTAACAGACTTAGGGGCTCCAGTCAGAAGGGCCAGAGAAGTGGGAAATCTCGGGTTGAATTTACTAAGCATCCGAGAGTGTCATAGAAGGAAACCAGCTCCATTTCCCAAGAAGTGCAGTATCCCAGTAACCGTGCTGTGAAGGCAAGTTGTCTGAATGATGTTTCAGCAGAGTTTAGCCTGTGCTTTTTGACTTTTCATGTTAGAATGGCAGCCACATTCTCTTTTTGGTGTAGATGCATTTCTGGGGCAGCGATCTGGGGCCCTACTCCAGGTGCACTGGCTTTCTCCCTCTCCTCTGGGGAGCCGTGGAGTTCAGGAGCACTGATGTCAGCCACCGGCTCCCATCCCTTCTTGACCCCTAAGCCCTTGACTTCATGAATGATAGTTTCAAGTGCAAACGAAGCCCCCACCCAATCAGACCAGACAAACAATCCTATACAGATTGCCGGTGAAGTTCACTGCCTTTCTGCTGAAGGGTGAATTTGTTGAAGAAAATCTAATCAAGTCCTTTCTAAATAGTATTTAGCATGCCTTTCTAGTATCAATTTGAATGTTTAAGTTTGGGTCCATTTCACGTAGACTTGAGCAACAACAGAGGTTTAAATTTTTTAGTCATAAGTAAATGTTTTAGAAAGGAAGGTCCCATTCTATTTAAAAAGGCCTCCTTGCTTGGATGATGTTTAGTTGGGTCTGGTGAATACATGGATCAGGGTACAAGGGGTGTAAGGGAGGCCATACATGAAACAGGTTAGCACAGCATAGTTCATAATCACGTATACTTACATTGCTAAGAGAGTGGATTTTAAATGTTATCACAAAAAAGTATGTGAGGTGATGGATATATTAACTCGATATCATTTTGCAATGTATGCATATATTAAAACATCATGTTGTACACATAGACACAATTTTTTATTTGTCAATTTAAAAAACCAAAATGCCCCCATAAAACAAATTAGTATCTTAAGTGGAACATAGTTTCTCAAAGCACTTTCTTAAATGATTAAGTGAAACTGAGTTTATTATAAAATACCTTGAGAAGTTTTAATTGACTTTCAAAAAGTTGATTGTCTTAAATGGCCTGGTGACTCCACTCTTGGATATTCCAGTGTCCAGTGTGCTTTGTAATTCTCACTGTAAATCTTAATTATTTTTAAAGAAAAGTTTTTGTTTTTTTTTTTGAGACAGAGTCTCACTGTGTTGCCCGGGCTAGAGTGCCGTGGCATCATCCTCGCTCACAGCAACCTCAAACTCCTGGGCTCAAGCGATCCTCCTGCCTCAGCCTCCCGAGTAGCTGGGA
>NW_012151174.1:4681751-4706919 GCF_000956105.1 Propithecus coquereli
TTTTAGTAGAGACGGGGTCTCGCTCTTACTCAGGCTGGTTTCGAACTCCTGAGCTCAAACAATCCGCCCGCCTCGGCCTCCCAGAGAGCTAGGATGAAAAGTTTTTAATTGATGTATCTCGTGTTATACTTTGCAGCTAATTGCACTTATTCTTCTGATTTTTTTTTTTTTTTTTTTGGAGACAGGGTCTCACTCTGTCGCCTGGGCTGGAGTGCCGTGTTGTCATTATATCATAGCACCCTCAAACTTCTGGGCTCAAGCAGTCCTCCTGCCTGAGCCTCCCGAGTAGCTGGGACTACAGGCACGCGCCACCATGCCTGGCTGATTTCTTCTATGTTTTGTAGAGACGAGGTCTCGCTCTTGCTCAGACTGGTCTCAAACTCTTGACCTCAAGCGATCCTCTAGCCTCAGCCTCCCAGAGTGCTAGGGGTATTCTTTAATGTACTCGTTCTCTTTAAGATAGAAATGTTTGAAAATGAGGTGGACATTGCTGAAGGTGGAATGGTTAAATGTTCAAAAGCTTAAATGATGCCTTTTTATTTCTTCAGAAAATGTCTTGGATAAAAGCTAATTTTGAGCAGTTATTTTAGTAAAAACACATATATACACATGGACTGAATAGCAGTGACTAGTTCCAAGGTCCATCCTCACAGATGTCTTTTTCTGTTTTCTCAACAGCACTTGTGATTCAGAGCTCACTTCATTAACCTCTCATTATTTCCCCGCACGCTTGGCCCGTGAACACCAGCTTTGTCCTGCATGTCACTTGGGCACTCAGCCTGCAGCGTATCCTTCATGTTTAATAGAGATATGTGAGGGTAATCAAAACTATTCCCCTTATTCGAAGTAGGGAGATTTATAACCAATCTTGTTGGTATAGTCTTGGCAGAAACAGCCACCCACATGTGGTTGTGAAAATGCAAAAATTCCAAGTTGAAGAGGGAGGTAAATAAGAAGAAAGATTGACGAAGTATTGCTGAAATGAGCCACATGTAACTAGCATAGTCTAATACATTTAAGTATTGACCACGGATGGTGCTGAGCAATGAAGCCATCATTGTTTTTTGTTTGTTTGGTTTTCTTTGAGACAGGGTCTCACTCTGTTGCCTGGGCTAGAGTGCAGTGGCATCATCCTAGCTCACTACAGCCTCAAACCCTGGGCTCGAGCGATCCTCCTGCCTCAGCCTCCCCAGTAGCTGGGACTTCAGGCGCACGCCACCACGCCTGGCTAATTTCTTCTATTTTTTGTAGAGACAGGGTCTCCCTCTTGCTGAGGCTGTTCTAAAACTCCTGACCTCAAGCGATTCCCTTGCCTCAGCCTCCCAAAGTGCTAGGATCACAGGCATGAGCCACTGTGCCCAGCCAAGCCATTATTTTTGATAGCGCATAGAGGACTGACATGGCATCTTGACAGTGGAAAAGGGTAAGGGAGGGGAAAAAATTAGCTTTGGAATCATTTACATGTCAATTCTTAAGCCTGAGATAGTTAAATAAATAAATGGTTTCAAAATCGACCAGAAAGAAAAAGGACAGGAGAGCTGCAAATGCTGCTTTTGAGGTGATGGGAGGCAGGACCGAATATGGGTAGGAGGAAGATGGCGATGATAGAATTTTTTATAGCGATATATTAGGGCAGCCAAATGTTTTCAGAGTGGAAGTGAACATTCCCTGAGCTGATAAGCCTGGAATAATTTTTATTTAGCAATTAGATGATGTGGAGGAACACATCCTGGCAGTCTGGTTGGCTGAGTTGTGCCAGATTCAAGAAGGCAATGACTCACTCTGTGAAAGCAGCACGGAGCTGGTTCTTGACCTCACTGCCATCAGCTCTGATCTTGGGAAAGTCGCTTTACCCTGACAGTTCATAATTCTCAGGCCTGCCCGCTTCATAGGCTTCTACTGGGACAAATATGTGAGAATGTACCGGGTGTTTGGAACAGAGCCTCCTACCGATTCAAGGTAACTGGTAAGTTGGGAGGGCAGCAGAGCATCTGTGGCAGCTCGATATTCTTTTTCCTGAAGGAGAAGATGGCTTGTGAGGCCACACTTTGTTTGCCCAGTGTCAGAGTCCTCCACACCTGTCCATGCCCAAGACACCTGGTGGCTCCTTTCCTCTCTGCTGTGCTGAGTTTTACCAGTGCAGGCTAGACTTGGCTGAAACCCTAATTCTGATCAAGCTTGGAGATATTAAAAAAAAAATTATTCTGTTGCTTGTTAAAGTGATAAGGAGGACTTTATCGAAACGATTGCACTAGGGTATTTTAATAGAGGAGAGAGCCAGGACTCAGTTCTGAACACAGGAAGGACAGCAGGGCTCTGTAACCCAGGAGCAGAGTGCGAGGAGAGGGAGTCAGGGGATGGACAGTTACTAAGAGGAGACGTCTGGGCAGGGGGATCTTGCTAAAGGCAGGCCAAGGGCTTATATATATATCAAAGGGGGGGCACGAGGAACTAGATATCACGGGTGATCAGATTTCAAGGGGGGAGACTTTCACTGAATTGATTTGGCAGGATTCTTGCTAAAACTGGGCCTACAGATCTCCAATAAGCTTATTTCTTTTTTCCAGTTTAAGACCATGAGGTATACTCTGTCTTCAGTGTTACTGCTAATTCTTTATCAGTAGTATGTATCCCTCTTTACTGTCGTGTATCCTTTTGCTGACCCTTCTGGTCTTAGGGCACTTTCCTTAGAAAGATTTTGAAAACTCTGTAATTCACTGCAACCCAGCTTCCCGGACTTACGACTTTACACGCCGTGACTCAGCTGGAGATGCCATTATCTCTTGGTAGCCACATTCAGGGCCTTACGATTCGAATCTACGTTTAAAACTACGTAAAACCCCACATGTACGTTTTACTCTGCCACTTTCTGAATAGTTTATTTGTTAACAGGATGGGATATTTTCTCAACGTTTACGTTGCGCATTTTGTTCTCTCTACTTTTAAGAAGATCTTTCTCTGTTTTTCCACCAAAATTATGTCTAATGAAGACTTCAGAAATCTGTATTTTTAGCATGCTGGAGGTTGACATAGCACCTACCTTATGGGCATGTACCACCGTTTACCGTTTTAAAATCAGTTTTAATTCTCTCCCAAGTAAATAAGGAAGCATCCGATGAAATCACCTTTGGAAGATTATGCTCTTTGGAGTGTTCCGTGATTCTAAGCATGACCTTCTTCCAAATCAAATCACCTTCACTGTGTGTCTAGGAACATTACAGGTTGGTTTTCCCCATCATATCACTCCTTTTCTGCTTGTTGTATTCCCAGTTGTTAGATGTCAGGTATTGGTTTATCAGTAGACATTACTGTGCATGTCACACAGCCGGTTGACACCATGTTTTTGGTTCCTTCTGTTTAATCTCTTCTAGTTGGCCAGCAGATTAAACCTGTTCATTGAGAAGGGAATGTGTATGTGCGTGTGTGTGTGTGTGTGTGTATGTGTGTGTGTTTGTGCTTGTTTATAACTTATAATTTTTCCAGAAGCATTACTGGTGGGGATGAGGAGAAAATAGAAGTTGGGTCAGTTAAATATAATCATCTCTCTTCTACCTTCTAGTTTTTGGAGATTTTTTCCATGTCATTTTGTAACAGAGGATATCCTGGGTTTTGTTACTCAGTCTTTTATGCCTATCAGTCAGTTATTTGTTAGCATTTAAGTGTGCATATTTAGCATTTTACTATTGGAATAATAAGAAACAATATAGAGGCAATATATGTATTTATTAATACATATCCATTCCTCAAATTTTTGAGAACTGTGATCACCATGCCTAATTAATTTTTTTATTTTTTTGTAGAGATGGGGTCTTGCTATGTTGGCAAGATTATCATAATGCTTGGGTACTGTTTAATGTTTGAAATTTCCATTTGTATTCATTCTTATTTTGCACAGTAGGGTTTTAGGTGGGGTCCTATTTTACGAGTATCAACATACAAGAACCCGTTGACTTAGTTTTTAAATATATTTGTACCAAGCAAACCCAATATATCAAAATCTAGATGTAGAAAAGTTAAATGAGAAGTTGATTTTTAAAAAAACCCTTTAAAACAGCGGTTCTCAGCGGGGATGTGGGAATGATCTTGCCCCTCAAGGGATATTTGGCAATGTCTGGAGACATCTTGTCATGAAGGAGAAGGGCCGGTTGCTGCTGGCATCTCGTGGGTAGAAGCCAGAGATGCTGTGTGTCCTGCAATGCACAGGACAGCTGCCCTCCAACAAAGATTTATCAGGTTTAAATGTCAGTAGTTCCAAGGTTGAGAAACCCTGACCTAGTAATAACAATCAGTTTAGCAGGAATTGCTTTTAATAGAAAGCTCCCTTGGAGTGCAAAAGTACAGGTAGATTCCTGTCGTAGTAAATGTCATTGTAATGACCTGTTGGAAATGGTCTGAGGCTGTTTCCAAACACTGCAGTGCTTTGTTCCAGAGCTGTGCTGTGAGGTATAGCAAAGTGTGTTAAAGGGCAAGTCTGGTGTTAGAAATGTGTTAATTCTCACCCAGGAAAGCAGGTATTAGCGAATATCACTATTTAGATGAAGTAAATGTTCTTAACCAAAATGTTCTTAAGCTGCTATGGCAGTATATTTGAAGAGAGATGTTTTAATTTGCTTACAGTGAGAACTGGAAGATTGTGGTCTGAGATCATATTCTACACTAGGGTTTCTCAACCTCACACTGTTGGCATTTTGGAGTGGATAATTCTTTTTCCTGGGGAGGGTCTCTTCTGTGGACTGGAGGATATTTAGCAGCACCCCGGTCTCCACCCACTAGGTGCCAGCAGCACATTCCTCCTTGACCTCCTGATTGTCACCAATTGGGACAGTCAAAAATTTGCTATTGCCAAATGTTCCTTGAGGTGGTGGGTGGTGTAGGTGGGGGTGGGCAAAATTGCCTCCAGTGGAGGTGCCAGTGTTTGAGAGTAATTTGGATATGAAGACACTGCTTTCTCAGGAGTGTTCGGGTAGGCTAAATGGAGAGACTGAGTTAGCAGGGTCAGGCAGAAAAGGAAAAACAACAACATGAAACCAGGAATGTGGTTCAGCTCTGTGGCTACGTGGAGAATCTCAGAATACAGGATGGGGAGCAGCTGGTCACTAACAGGGACAGAAACGGTTTCCAGCTGCTGTGGGCAGGGGTAAAAACAGATCGTGGGGAAGGAAGACCCCCGTACTTACCTGAGAGCTAGATTTCCAATTGTGTCTCTTAATGAAATGTCGGCTTGTAAGGGCAGAGCTGACAAGTATCGAAGAGTAATGGTTCTGTGAAATAACAGGGTACGGAGAGGTGGTTTGCTGATTAAGTTGCTCATTATCTGCAGGCAATGGAGAAAATCAGTCAACGAATTATTGCGGTAAAATATAACTTTCATTTTTCCGGAAGCCAAACAACTAAAACAAGCCAAGATAACTAGATTTGTTTTTTATGACTTACAATGACAGTTCTTATTTATCAATGAGTTAAATGAAGTAAAGTGTAACACGAGTGAATGGATGTAAAACACTTAGAAAAGTACCTGTCCCATGGTAAGCTTTCAATAAATGTTAGTTGTCAGTAGCTGTCAGAGAACACCGTAAGTAATCATATTCAGCATGGCTTTAGTTTTAAATTCTTTTATTCAAATTCTTTGGAGATTGGTAATTCTGTGACATCTGTGTTACTGTGCATGTTAAATTTCAGATAGCCAGAATATTAAATTAACCAGAACATTCCATTTGCTAATTCTGGGCAAACTAGAGTTTACTACAGTCTGCTACGTATGGACGCTTAATGTTTATAACTGAGCAGTTTGCACCATTGATGAGCAGATCATACATTCAGAGTTTAGGGATTAAACTAAAGTCCTGCTAAATTGTTTGATGAGCCTGAACCTTATTTGGGGCTTTGAAGCACATCACTGAAGAGTGGTTAAAAAATATCTAATATTAGCTAATTTTCAGGGCTAACACACAGTTTATCAGAATTTACCGAATCAACTCCATTTAATTTAGCTGTGATGTATGTACCATGTTGCTACAGTCAGAAAGTGTCCTACTAGTCAACTTCAGTTCATTTGCCCCAGCTGAGCTACTGCTCTGAGATATGACGGGGCAGCATTTGCTCTTTATTTTAACTTCAAGGGATTGGGAGAGAGGGCCAGTGGGATGAGAAGACCTGGATTCTAGATGCCATTTCAGCCTTTTATTCATTATTCTGTGACCTTGGACACATCTTTTGATGTTGTTTGAACTCAGTTTTCTATGCAGTAAGTGGGGGTAACAGCCCCTACTCCACACAGTTACTGTAAAAGTGAACTGGTTTTGAAGGCCTATAAAAATCATGAAGCTTGCTGAGTTGGTCTTCCTGTTTCTAGTCTGCTTCCTCCATTTCATTCTCTACCTTGCTACAGTGATCTTTCCCAAATATGGATCTGAACACTCAATTCCTTTTTTTTTTTTTTTTTTTGAGACAGGATCTCACTCTGTTGCCCTGGGTAGAGTGCAGTGGTGTCTTCATAGCTCACAGCAACCTCAAACTCCTGGGCCCAAGTGATCCTCCTGCCTCAGCCTCCCGAGTAGCTGGGACTATAGGTGCGCACAATGACGCCCAGCTAGTTTTTCTGTTTAGTAGAGACGGGGTCTCACTGCTCAGGCTGGTCTTGAACTCCTGAGCTCAAGCGATCCTCCTGCTTTGGCTTCCCAGAGTGCTAGGATTACAGGCGTGAGCCACTGTGCCTGGCCTCAACTCCCCTTCTAAAGTTCCTCCAGCGTCCTCTACTGAATACAGAATAGTCCACAAATTTTAGCACAGTTTACAAGAGCCTGTTTGGTCTGACATCCTCTCCGGGCTCACAGGTCTTGCTAGTGCTCGTCCTGGCCGTCCAGGATTTAGATGCTCGAGGCCAGTTCCTGCATGCCTGCCTCTGCGGGCTGTGCCCTCTACCTGCGGTGCCTGTCAACCTGACAAGCTCCTCTTAACGAAGGCAGCCAGGTCTTCCTTTTTGTCAATACTGTGTCTCCAATGAGTCCCCATTCTAGAATTTTTTAAACAGTTGAAATATTTTTCCCCCTTTCCTTCTAGACTAATAGGTTTTTAAAGACAAGACCTGATGCTTGTGTATCTTTGAATGTCTAATGGCAAACAGTGCCTGGTATGCACTAGATACTGGGTGAATGTTAGGTGTATGAATCAATAATTGAAGAGAGATGTTTCAGACAGAACTAGAGGCATCGATTGTCCATATGGTTTGGAAGGGAGCAGAAATGGGTACTTTGATTGTGTTGAATGGAGCAGTGAGTAGTTCTGTAGCAGCTTTAGGTAAAAATTAATCTTGGTTACTTAGAATCTTGAGTATAGGAGAGATTTATTTTCCTTTTTATTTATGAATAACAAATTGGAGGCAACAAGCATGATCAGATAAAGTGTAGTAAAAACAACAATTTCATAATAATGCGCCACATTTATTGAGTGCTTTACGTGCCGGTCCTATTCTAACTGCTTGGCATATTTTAACTCAGTTAATTGTCAAAACAACCCCACGAGGTAGGTATTAGTACCATCTCCTAGTTACAAATGAAGAAACCTGGGTGCTGGGAAGGTCTTCAGTGCCCCAGGACGTGGGGTCCTGTCTCTGCATTGTAGCACCTTTCAGGAGTAGGACCAAAGACACCGTTTTTTGACCTTTTGAGCCTAGTGTTTTGTTTATACTTAATGACAATAAACTTGAAGTAACTGTCATTTTTATAGAATTTTTTAAAGGGAGAGTCAGTAATATTTGAACAGTTGATACTTAATATTTGTAGCTTAAAGTTGAGATTTTTAATTTAGATTGAAATATTTCTAGAATTTTATGGAAAAACGGTGAAAACCATTTAAAAGAAGTTTCCCATTCTTTCAAAATTAACCTCAATTTCTTCTAATTGAATATGATTTTTGATTACTTAGTGAATGAAGGAAAAACCTCTTTAAAATGCTTTTTATAAATCTGTCTGTTGCTTGTGTGTAGTGGATGGAACATCCGTGGCTCTATTTTAGGGCCACTATTTTGAGTGAGATACATTTGGATTATTTATAAACATGGTAGGTTTGTATAGACATGTACCATTTAAAGTCATATTGAATTAAGCATTGTTTTTTAAATGACTCACTCATATAAATGCAATTGAGACAACAGAGGCTTTTCATATTTGTGTTGTTTCAAGTAGATTTTAATCGTGGTTGCAGTTTGGCATTGATTTGGCATTTGATATTTGCAGATGCCTCTCTGTCCATCCTGTATGCCCACAGGGGATAAACTGGGATTGGCTTTGTTCCCAATCTTGATGAGTAAGCTGTGAGCGCTTACTCAGATGAGTAATACTCTTCGGAGACGTGTTCTGCATTAGTATTCTCTTCTCACCGCCTTGCCTTAGCCCAGGGTATTTATAGGGGTGTTAGGAAAACTTTATGAAAACAGTGATGTTAAACAGAGTTAGAGGTTTCATGCTTCTGGACTCACAGCAGTTCACGTGTGTTGTGACCCTGTAAAAGGGGACATAGCATGCATCCTTTCCCAAATGTATGTGGCCGCACAGTAGTTTTTCTTTTTTGAGGTATCCCAATTTACGTTTCCAAGAGTTGTAAAGTCATGTGTTCTAGAATAAATTATATTTAGACTGCTGTTTTGAAGATCCAGAAAATTGTTCCTCTGATCATTATTTAAAGGTGAGCAGCAAAAGTATTAGAGAATTGCATTGCTTGACAAAAGAACCATTCTTAATCAAATTCAAATTATTTATTTATTCTATGTAAGTCTCTCAGTAAAAAAAGAGTTATAAAGATGAGTCCATTTTCCCACAACTGAGGTTGAAATTTAAATGTCATGATTTATTTTTATTGGAAAGCAGTGGCTGTTGAGACAGAGTTCAGATGTCTTTGGTTAACCGAATGGAGACCTTGAGAGTTTCTGGAAAAACTCACTCTTATAAAATAAAATTAACTTAATAAAATTGTAGCCGTACATCAACCTGCCTATAGCTGAATGAATTAAAACTATGGACAGGAACTTTAGACTTTATTAGAATAAACCCTGGTAATTATAGAAGATTTCAAACTTTTAATACCTGTGAACCTAAAAGAGCTCTCTCCCTCTCCTGGTGGGCTATTGTGCTCCTTTTTTATTTTTATTTTTTAATCAGGTTAAGCTGTTTTCTGGTTTGCACCCTTGGAACCATCTGGAATTTTTTTCATGAGCAGAGATGTTTTGGCTTTTTAAATACAATTTTAAAACTTCAAAGTTATAGGAGACGTTCGTGGAAGTATTTATTAGAATTAGTCTAGAATTCATAAATTCGAGCAGGTAAATCCAAAGAACTTTTTGTGTGTGGGAATGGTGTATGTCTGTGTGTCTGTAGGAAAAATAAAATAGTATGTGTTCTGATAGATGGTTACGTGCTGTGGTAGACAGAACAACGCTCTCCTTTCTCCCCTAAGACGTACACCCTAATCCCCAGAGCCTATGAATATGTTGTTACATGGTGAAGGGGAATTAAGGTTGCAGATGGAATTAAGGTTGCTGATTAGTTGACCTTGAGATGAGATGATGAACGTCGGTTATCTGGGTGGTTCCAATGTAATCCCAGGGGCTTTTAGAAATGGCAGAGGGAGGCAGAAGATAAGGTCAGAGTGATGCAGTGTGACAAGGACTCAACCTGCCGTTGAAGATGGAGGAAGAGGCCACAAGCCAAGGAGCATGGACAGCTTCTAGAAGCTGGAAAAGGCAAGAAAATGGATTTTTCCGTTTTCTAGAAAGGCATGTGTCCCTGCCCACACCTTAATTTTAGCCCAGAGAGACATATTTCAGACTTCTGACCTCCGGAACTGTAAGATAATATTAACAAATTTGTATTGTGTTAAGCCATGAAGTTTGTGCTAGTTTGTTACAGCAGCCATAGGAAATTAATACACATGTATACTGACATCTGTTTAGGTGGACTATCTGTATTTGAAGACCGACTACCTGTCTTTATAGTTAATATTTTCTAGTGCAGATTTTTAATTCTTGCAAAAAGTATATATTTAGAATATATTCAGTGATGGTCTGCTTACTGCTCTTATAAATAGCTTAAAAAGTAGAATAGTGAAATAACTACTTAAAGATAGTAGTTACAAAGCATTTTATTACTTTTATAGGAAATAAAATCCGTAATAAAATTCACATCAGGCATTTGGGATTCAGAATCATTTCATGACTGTGATTTGTAGAGTTCCCATCATTCACTCTTGTGACATTATTTTAAAAAGTTTTCCTCAAGAGTTTCCTGAATTGAAAAGTGCAGTCAGTTCTGCTCACGTGTCCAGGGAGGGTGTATTTCCCTGTGGGAAATTCCACTGTAACTATCCAATTGCCCTTTTTCATTCTGCTTAAAGTAACTAGGTTTGCCTCCAGTGAGCGCCGTTCTGTGGCCAGAGGTACGCAGTCTCTCTCCTCTCAGGTTGTTTCCAGGCCACTGGTGGGGAGAGGCACCCAGAGAGAGTAATTATGGATCGATACGGTAGTATAGTAAAATAAATAATGCATGGATGTTATGGAACACCCAGGCATCACAGCTACCCCTGCCAAATGTTGTTGCAGAATATCAAATGCTAATTCAGATTTTAAAAGAAACATTATGTTGCTGTGGGCTCCATTACAAGTTCTAAAGCTTAAATTCCAAGTCGACACCTGGTACCTGTTAAGAAAACCACATATTTTTGTAGTCCGTGGATGGTCTCCATGAATCATTTTGCCAGGTACCTATCAGTGAAAGATGAACTCTTTGGTGATAGATACAGTTTATTCAAGAGGAACATTTTGGCCAGGCGCGGTGGCTCACGCCTGTAATCCTAGCACTCTGGGAGGCCGAGGCGGGCGAATTGTTTGAGTTCAGCAGTTCGAAACCAGCCTGAGCAAGAGCGAGACCCCGTCTCTACTAAAAATGGAAAGAAATTAATCGGGCAGCTAAAAATATATATAGAAAAAATTAGCCGGGCATGGTGGCACATGCCTGTAGTCCCAGCTACTCAGGAGGCTGAAGCAGGAGGATCGCTTGAGCCCAGGAGTTTAAGGTTGCTGTGAGCTAGGCTGACGCCACGGCACTCACTCTAGCCTGGGCAACAAAAGCGAGACTCTGTCAAAAAAAAAAAAAAAAAGAGGAACGTTTTTCAAATACATATATGAAATAGGGAATGGTTGTTTTCCATTTGCCATTTCAAATCTTCTTAGTGTTTAATAAATTCAGAGTTTTTTGGAAATAGGTTATTGATTGATATTATAGTCTAATGATTTTTATTTATTCCTGTTCTTGTTATCATTTTCTAATTGGAATTGAACTCTTGGTTTGTTTTTTATTTTTTTTTAATGTGCTTTTAAAAACAATTAGGTGATTGAGACAGTGCAACTTAAAGGTTTAGAATTAGGAGGTGACTAATGCTAGTTTAACTCATTCGATTCATCACCTAGTCACAGTTACTGTAAGACTTTAGCTTCACTAACAGTTTTGACACATTGTATAAAAGAGATTTACAAAGATAGGTTTTTATTACTTAAATAGTCTCCTATAAAATTGATGGTGCATTGTGGCCAATTATTTAAAAAGCTACCCACCTAGAGACACTTGCTGCTGGCATGTGCTTTTCTGTATCTCCCATTTTGGGCATTAGCCTGGGCTTTGAGTGATTACCTCATTATTACTTAGTTCAAGTAGTCTGTTTCCTCCTGCTGTTTTTTTTTTTAAAAAAGCTCCATCAAATTTTTCCTTGTTCTCTGTATTTTGCTTGTATATACATTCTATATTTTGCTTTTCACTGAGATGGTGGTGTCATGGTGACCAGGAAAAAACTTGATACAGAGATGTGACAACTACAGTGAAAAGCAGAATCCTTTTGATTTATGAATTTGAAACTGAATTATAAATGTCAAGTGATCGTGAAAGACAAACCATGTGGGAGTTTATTAATTTCAGAAACAAAACATACTCTTTTATATATAGCATGATTTGCATTGCCTGGAAGGTTCTTCTCCATTCACTTACTAACAGTACTTATCCACCTACCTCTTTCATTCACACGAAGTGCACTAAACAAAAGAGACAAACTGTGAGTCACAACATGTGGTTGTTCCGATGTCACGACATTAAGTAGAATAATGGGATTAGTCAGAATATTGTTTCTCCTAAAAGTGATTATCGGAAGTGTGTTGCTATCTATAGCTTTATTCTCCGTCTCCTCTGTTGTGTTCAGAGGGGCTGTCAGCCACGTGGCAGCCACTGTGGGTCACAGGCCTGCCTGTCTTCCCTTATCCTTCTCCTTTCCAAGGATGACGTGTCTCTCTCTTCTGTTTCCTCATTCCTTAGTGGGTTGTGTCATTCTGCAACTTCAGCCTCTCCCTTTCCACTGGATTCTTCTGGTTAAGCTCCCCGAATTAATAACCAGTTCCTACCATTGAGACACGCGTGCGCACACATACACGGTCACATTCGCACAACCTTCCCTCCACTCTGCTACTCCGTAAGCTACCAGCGCTTTTCTCTTTCCTTTTATAACCAAGCCTTGAGAAACAGTGCACACTCATCTGCATTTCCTCAGGCTGACTCACGTCCTTCAGTGCGTTGCAGTCACCTTTCTGTCTTGTCAGAACTGCACTCCTGACGGTCTCCAGACTCTTAGTCATGAAATCCATTGGCGTTTTCTCAGTCTTCAACCTCCTTTCCATCTGTGCATTTGACCTCCTTGCACACAGCTTCATTCTTGAAACGGCCTCTTCCCTTCCGCCTGTCCCCAGCATTCTATCCAAGGTCTCTGCTCAGCCCTCCCTGGTGGTGAGCCTCCCTCAGTCTCATGACTTCAGCAGCCTCTGCCTTGGTGATGCCTCCCAAACAGTATCTCCAGCCTCACCTGTGTCCGAGCTCAGGTTCCCACACATCCAGCTGACTTTCTCACTTGCGAGGCGGCCTGCACTCAGACCTAGTATGTCTGAAGCTGAAGCAGGGCATACTGCCTTTCTTCTTGAATCCTCTTCTCCCTCCAGGAAACCTAGCTGTGGGCGTGGCCCTGTCATCCCTCTGTTGCCTAGGGTGGAGTCTCAGGGCCAGTCATCCGTTGAGTGGCACAGCCTTGTCTTGGGGATGCCTTTGGAATTCATCAGTGCAGAGCCTTGCTCCCTTTACCCCCAGGAATGTGGTAACTGGCCTCTCTCTCTGAACTGGTTTCCCTCTTTTAGTCTCTTCTCTTTGGTAATGGCTGTTGGGTTACTCCGCTTAAAGCATGAAGTCCTTCTTGGGCACTCTGTCCTACAAGATGAGACGACACATCTCCTGGGCTGGCTCTCCAGGCCGTCCGTGACTGGCCCCAATTTTCCATTCCAGCCTCACCTCTGACTTCCCTTCTTCAATACTCTGCTCCCACTGGGTGAAGCCACATTAGGCAAATCTTGATGGCTCTGTCTTCAAAATACCCCTAATCTTACTACTTCTGGGCACCGGCAGCCACCCCAGTCCCAGCTGTTATTATCTCCCAGATTTCTGCAGTAGCCCTGGACCTGGTTCCCCTGTAGTCACTTTTACCTGCTGGAGTCAGTTTTCCATACGGTCGATAGAGATGTCTCTTAAAGATAAATTAGGTCATGGCTCTGTAGAAATCGACAGTGTACCATTTCCTCTGTTTATACCTCTCTACTGGCTTCGTCCTTACATTCAGGACAAGATCGTATCAACTATTGATGACCACAAGACAATACAAGACCTGTCTCAGTGATTCTGGGTGGAAGTACTGCCCCTTCCTGTCACCAGGAAGTGAGCGGTGGCTTCTTTGTTACAAGGATGGCACTGTTGGCATTCAGCGCCTCAAGGGCCATGGTGCTAAATGGGAATACCACAGTATCCTGCCTCGGATGCCAGCGGTGCCCTTAACGAGAAACACTCATTCTCACCTCTGCTTACCTTTCCAGCGACATCTCTTACCTCTCTCTGATTTACGTTCCTTGTCTGCCATATTGGCCTTCTGTCGTTCTTAGAACATGACAGTCTGCCTCAGGGTCTTTACGTACGCTTTACCCCCCCTCCCCCTTGGATCACTTCTTTCCCCACCTGCTCACATACCACCTTCTCGTTGGTCACCCTCACAGAGTCCCCTCTCCACTCGCTGACCTCTTACCCTGCCATATTTTTCTTCTTTGTACTTATCACCACCTGGAATTAACGTCTGTATTCATGTGTTGCCATGTTTGTCTACCCCCCATTAGAAGGTAGCTGCATGAGAGCAGCGACTTCCTGTCTGCTCACGGTTGTCCCCAGCACCTGGGACGGTGCCAGTGCCTGCATCGTGTTCACAGACACCGGTTGACCGAGTGCACGAGCAGAGTCTCACCCTTGCCTGCCTCGTGCTCTGGTTTTCCCCTTTCCTTACCCATCTAGGGTAACTTTATTTGCATCTCCAGTTCCTACCTGTCCTTTCACAGCCGTCTTGGCTGTCCCCTCTTTCACGATGCCATCTCCGATCCCGATCGTTCTCGTTCCTTAGAACTCTTGTAGAACTTTATCTGTGTTTCTTATTGTACGCTGTGTTCTGTTGAGAGGTGCGGTTGTTTGTGTTTCTGTCTTGCTTGCTGGTCCATGCCGAATGTCTGTTTCATCCTGTTATTTCCATGTGCCGAGCGCAGCACCTTGCACTCGGGGCATCCTTGCCTGCCAGGGGAATAATGTCCCTTTGTGTCTTCCTGGTAGAAAGAAGGCTCTGGGGCAGTGCCTTAAAATGAGTCTGCATGTTGGAGGACTGAGGCCACTTGGGAAGTCAGAGCGAGCTGGAGGCATATTGTGTGCGCTTCCACCTTGTGAGGCGCTGCAGCTGGGCAGGCCGCGTGGGGCGCCATGTTGCGCCTCATAAAAATGCGCGCAGGACGGGGATGCTGTCCACCAGGCGTTTGCAGCAGCCCGTTTGGCTTCACAGTCAGACAGCTGAGAACTTTCCATTTCAGAACCGCATTTTCTCAGCTGAACTCATGTGTTGGAAGTGTGGTCAGGAGCAGGAAGGAATAAACATGTTCCATAAAAGTTAAAGTATCACAAAATAGAGAGTTGTTAACATAAGCTCTTTCTCACTTTTAGTTGTAAAATGCATTTTAGAAGGTGAACGATTAACAAGGGAAGCAATAAACTGACTGAAATTTGTCCTCAGATTACTATTCCACTTTTATTGAAGCAGACTGCTATTACTTTGTTATGGTATTTATCTAACAATGTTAGTGATTTGAAGTTAAATTCTATTATTTTAAATTCCTGTTAGGAAGTTGTCAAAATATACAGAACACCCGATGATTTGTAACTGAAGAGCATGTGCTAATGGCCACATTGCTGCTTTTCTCTTGCAGTGTGCTTTGCCTTGGGGGGAAACAAGTCGACCTTAGAAAAACTCAAACGGACTGAATATATGTTATCATCACGTAGTAGACATCTACACTTGGAAATGCTGCAAGGAGAGACTGGGAGTATTTTTTGGATGGGTGAGGAGAGGAAGGCTTACTTTTAGAAGGGTATATTATATAGCTGTTATTATTGCAGTCTGTTTATCCACCTAAGCACTAGGTTATACTTTAGCTTAACAGCTCACTGTGTGTGCTACATAAAGATTTTGGATCCCTCTAATAAAAGGCTGTCAGAATTGTAGAATTTGGGTATTACACGAATGATGAATTTTAAAATTCATGGCAAGTTTTAGGGGGTAAAAGATGAAGTGTTACGTAGGATTTAACAGTTATGTTCTTTTATTGCAAGATGTAAAGGATGTTGCCTTAATTGTAGATTATAAGGCATGTTACAGGGAGTATAGTGTTTATATGTTAAAATGAAGTGCTATCATAAGGAAGGTTTTAGCCTAATGTATATATTTGACAGAACCTTCTTTTCCAAAGTTTTCTCACTTTTCTTAGAACTTTTCTCAGCATGACCGATCATGGTGTATCTTTATATTATACATTATTTTTCTTTCATGAGGATCAAACCCAGTAAGTCGAGCAATTCTAAGAGTTTTATTTTTGTGGAAACTAGGTCTTAAAAGTACTTCCAAATCCATGTCAACAGGATGAGGGCTCAGCTGGTTGATTGTCTATCACAGTTTGTTGGAAAGACCTATTTTTTTGTGTTCAGATGCTTCCCAGAGATCTGTTTATAAACATTGTCAAAAGCAGAGGGTGTTAGGAATCTTCCACTTGAAAGAAAAATGACAAAAAGAATAAAATCATTACTTGACTTGCCTGTGGTTTCACGCTCAGTCTCTCATCTTAATGCCGTCGAGGATTACTGTTGCTCACTAGAGAGCTCAGAATGATGTCGTGTCAGCAAATCGAGAACAGTATAAAATGCAGTGTGTGTCTCTCATTTCTGATTAACCACTTGAGACCTTTTCATATTGAAGTTAGGTTGTGTTTCAACCATTTTGACACAGGGCCTTCAAAGATCATGTACTTCTAACTAAACCAGAATTCTGCTAACCTTCTGCTTTGAAGACAAATTTAACCTGTGTCTGACCTTCAATCTCATTAATTCTAACAATAATCAAGACCTCTTCAATGACTTTATTCTTGAAAATTATAAATACTAACCTTATAAAATGTATGTATTTGTAGATTCTTGCTCCAGATTGCATTTTCATGTAATCTCAAGTTCCTTTGTACACTGCACACCAATAAATAACAACAGGTTGTTGGTATGTTGAAACTTTGTTGTGTGATGGTGAACTATAGAGCTTTGCGGGTCAGTTGTTTGACAGAGGAGTCCAGCGTAGCGAAAGCTGATCCCACTGGAGCTGGGTGCCCAGGTGCCCGACTGCCAAGGACAGGCGGGACTGAGAATTGCTAAAATCTCCGAAGGCCAGACAGTGGCTGCTCTTGTGGAACGAAGCAGCTGTTCCCTACCCCCAACACCTGCCCCACTCCCCAATCCACCCTTGCCAACGTACGCACTCTAAAAAGTACTAGAAAAAGGAAAATGTATCCTGTGGAGGAGAGGATCAAACAGAAGTTCCTTGGGTTCATTCATTTTTGACAGAGGAAAGCTAGTGTAAATATTTAATCATAGAACTTGTGAAGAAACATGTATTTAAAATGAAATTTATTCTTCCTCAGTCTTCATATGAAGAATCAGCTAGCTGTGGACATCACTTGACATTTTTCTTCCAGTTATAAGATGTTCATAGCAAAGAAAAATATGTCAGTTTCAATTTCATTATTAAAACAGTCAAAATCTTGCACGGTTTATAATTAAACTATTTCTTGCCTTAGTTACCTTTCTGTTAGTTACAATAGACAATGAAAAATGACGCATGTTGGTAGACAGATGATTCACTTTGATGGATTTGAAGTAACTGTAGTGTGTCTTTGAAGCAAAAACAAGAAGTTACTCCTTTTTCTTTTCTTTTTTCCTCCCTTCTATTTTTCCCCAAATTTAGATTACCACATGCTAATTTGAATTGATTGCATGGAAGTTGATTGCTAATAACAAACTGTCCAAGTATCATTTTAGTCATCTTAGACAAAATAAAAATCTAGGAATAAAAAGCATGACATTTAAATGAATAAAATGATTTTATACCGGGTGACAAGTAAATAATTGATTCCGATGAAGTCTTGATGAAAGAAAATACTAGAGGGACACAAATGAAGAAATGTTCTCACCTTCAAAATTTATAAACCCCTGGTTTCAACAGCAAGAATACATGAACACACAGTTCTTGAATTTGAATTTGCGTGGTTAGAGCAGCTGTCTACTGGCCCTCTGCCTTCAAATAGGCCTAAAGGAAATAGAAAACAGTAAACAAAGAAGAACAAACACAAGCTGCCCCTTATACACCATCCCTCAAATATTTGATTAGAGATTTCAGAGGAGAGTAAATTAGTTTTTTTTAGCAGACAATCTCTGGTAGCTTTGAAATAGTTTCTTTTAGGAGGAGAAACTTGAAAATACAGACTCCTTAATTTGACATTGGTTAGTGTTCTAACTGGAGTTTGTTTTATCAAATAAAAGAACCCTTTTTAAAATTTTTGTAATTTTTATTAAATCTTTTCTTAAACACATCAAGTGCTCTTGAAATGATTGAACAAGGAGGACAGGGCATAAATTAACCCTCTCCTGCTGGTTCAGGATTGCCATTCCATGCACTTTCATTGCACCATGTCTAATTTCTGTCTTTGGTAGGGGTCAGATTGTCAGTTGTCACCTTTTTCACTGTTATGCTTGCATCTGTCAGCTCCTCCTCCTAATTTTTTATGAGTCGAGAAATCAGATAACTAAGCGTATTGTGAATTCTCTGTTATGTAAGGAAGGGTTATGAAGGAATTTGAGTATGGAGGCTTTGTGGTGAGTTGTATTTGGATGGAGGAATCACGCCGCTTTGCTTAGGGCTCTTTTTAGAAGGTGTAATATGTCAAAAGTTTTTAAATGCTGTAAATTATTATATGTTGAAGGTGCTTTCAAAGAATAGTTAACTCCTAATTATCTGAACCACAATTTTACTTCTAGATTACTTCTGCTTAACATTTTTATTCTTAAATGCTTCCTTCCATTAATTAATTAACTCATGTATTTATTAAGCATGACACTACCTACTTTGTATACCTACAAATGCATTTCAGTATTAGCTTCAACCAGCTATAAAAAGGCAGTTAATGCTGTTCTAATTCTTAAATTAACCATAAATGACTTTGGCTTTATCTGCCTTTTCGATTGAGGGCGGTGGTGTTCCCTTTGGTCCCTGCTCTGCAGCCTTCCCTCCCTGTGAGTGGCTGAATCCCATCCCCTGGCTCTCCCAGCTCCTGGGAAGAGGGTGAAAGGAGTTTCACACCAGGCCAGTGTTTTGTTTTGGGGACAAATAATTTTATTTATTTGTGTGTGTGTGTGTGTGTGTATATGCACACACATAAATCTTTTATGTATATATAAACATAAAATATGTGTAATATATCGCACATACATATACATACATGGTTAAGATAAAAATGGCTGTATCAAACTCAGTTCTGGCAGTGCAAGCCCTGGCTACTGCTTAGTATCCCTAGGGATCATAGCATTCACATTTGAATTAATTTCTTGCTGGAAATTCAATCTAGAAGAATCTTCTTTGTGTTACAATAATTTGGAAGATCATTGTAAGGTTCTCAGGGAAATTGAAGAGACCCAGTGGCTTTGATCAGTGATGTTAGAAAACATTTTCCCCCCTCATTTAAAAAAATTATTTTTTTGATAAAATGTACATAACATAAAATTTACCATTTTAACCACTGAAAAGTATACAGTTCTGTGGCATAAAGTCCATTTACACTGCTGTACAACCATCACCAGCATCCATTGGCAAGACTTTTTTTTAATCTTCCCTAACTAAAACTGTACCCATTAACCAGTAACTCCCTGTTCCCTCCTCCCTGAGACCAGGCCAGTGCCTCACCATCAAGTTACATCTGATGCTCGTCTAGCCGGGACCTTGTAGCCCTTTGTGTTATGCCTTTGTCCAGAACCCCTGGTTTAGTGACTGTCTTGTATGCTCTTCAGGTTTGCACTCTGCCTTTCTGTCTGCAGGAGTTCCTGTTCTTTCAGTTACCCCAGAGTTCCAGACTAGTGTCCTGGGCCCTTTTGCCGACTGAGTTTCCTTGATTTTGTCAGCCATTAACCTGCCCTGATTTCTTGTTTCCCTGACCTGGTGACAGATATTCCTGATGGTGACAGCTTTGTTGGACCAGTTCTCTTTCGCCCAGCCACTGGCTTTGGTATTCTGCCTGCTGGCTTCTAGATTTCTTCCCAGGTCATTCAGCTCTTCCAACAGTTGCCTTTACACCTGGGTCAGGTCCAGTGCTGTCCTGTCCAGCCTGCCTAGCTCAGGGTTAGGTTAACTAAACCTTGTCCATGTAAGAAATGCCAAGAAGATTTTAAATTTCAAACTAGCTTTTTACATTCAAGACCATAGGAAGTCTGGTGTACAAGGTACTAAATGGTATTTTACTTTATTATAACTTGTAACATTGAAAAATGAAATATCAAATTACCAAAAATATAAATAGAAGGAAAAATACTGAAGACTATTAACTAGCTTTCTAGAAATGATTTTTCAGTTAGCAATTAATGGATAATTCAAAAGGGATGGAAGAATAATTTTCTTTAATAAATTTGACTACATGTTTAAGAATTCTTTATTAACCCAAGTTATGATATTTTTCCTATGTTGTTGTATTGTTATTTATTGCCATGTAACAAACCATCACCAAACCTGATGTCTTAAAACAAAAATTTATTATTTCTCATGATTCTTGCATTGGCTAGGCTCAGCTGTGCAGTTCTTCTGTTCTATGTTCTGTCTGCTGGGAGTTCAGCTAGGGATAGAACATCCAAGATGGCTGTCCCTCATGTCTGGTGTCTCAGCTGAGACTGCCTGGGTTTTTCTGTATATGTGTGGTTTCTTAGTCTAGCCCAGCTTCTTTATATGGTGGCTGCATCCCAAGAGGGTTTTTAAATGAACTCTTTATAATAAACATTTTATAACTTTATTTTTAACTTGATTTAATTAGTTTACTGTTCACTCTTTTAAAGAAATAGTTCAATATACAAGGTAATTATTGTGTGTGTGTGCGTGTGTGGCCCATCTAGTAGACTAGCGAAAAGAATTTTTACGTGGAATAACTAGGCAGTGGCTCTAGTGCTTTGCACATGTAGCTGTAATTTTTGAATGAATTACCCTCACAAGGTATTCCTTATACATTAGAGTGTAACATGCATCATTGAAATGAAAATAAGAGATGAAAGTATTTCTTATTTCTGAACAGATATTTGTATGCTCCATAGTAGTAATTACATAATTTCATTTACATTTGCAACAATAAAATCAGCAAGAACAGTTACAGAAAACTTCAGCTAAAAAATGTAACATCTCAAAATCTTCTAGAAAAAATTAAATAGCTAACATCTTTAATTCAGGACTCATGATGACAAATAGTAAAATAATTTTTAAATGCTTTAATATTTTCATTTTAAACATTATACTTTCCAGTTATCCTGAAGCTTTTTCAGAGTATGGACTTCTAATGATACATTAGTTAACTTTTGCCTGCCTTAGAATAGAAATATAGATATAGCTAATATATATCACACTTACTACATTACTTGACTATTAGAAAATAAGCGAATCTCCCATATATTTGTAGATGATAAATCTGTGAATTTGACGTTTCTGAAGAAATATAATGCAGCTTCCATAATAAAAATGAGGAAAATGAATAGACAATCTGAATAGGTCTATACCTATTAAAGAAATTGAATCAATAATTAATAGCCTTCCAAAGCAGAAAGCTCCAGGCCCAGATGGGTTCACTGGTGAATTCCACCAAACATTTAAGGAACAAATGATACCAGTTCTCCACAATCTCCTTCATAAGATTAAAGCAGAGGGAATACTTTGTAACTCACTGTATAAAACCAACATTAACCTAATACCAGAATCAAAGACAATACAAGAAAAGAAAACTACAAAGCAATATCTCTCATGAACACAGATGCAAAAATCTTTACCAAAATATTATGAAATCAAATCCAAAAATATATAAAAAGAATTATACACCATGACCAGATGGAATCTATCCTAAATATGCAAGACTATTTCAACATTCAAAAATCAATTAATGTAATCCATCACATCAACAGGCTAAAGAAGAAGAAAAAAAATCACATGATCTTATCAAGAGATGCAGAAAAAGTATTTGACCAAATTCAATACCCATTCATGATAAAAACTCTCAGTAAACTAGGAGTAGACGGAAGCTCTCTCAACTTGATAAAGAATATCTACAAAAAACTCCCTACAAATAACAACATACTTAATGGGGAGAAACTAGAAGCTTTCTCACTAAGATCAGGAATAAGACAAGGATGTCCTCTCTCACCACTCCTTTTCAACATTTTACTGGAAGTCCTTGTTAATGATATAAGACAAGAAAAGGAAATAAAAGGTATAAAGATTGGGAAGGAAGGAATAAATAAAACTGTCTTTGTTCACAGACGGCATGATTATCTATGTAGAAATTCCAAAAGAATCGATAAAAAATATCTGGGAACTAATAAGAATTACAGCAAGGTTGCAGGATACAAAGTTAGTATACAAAAGCCAATCACTTTCCTATATATTATCAATGAACAAGTGAAATTTGATATTAAAAACACAGGATCATTTACATTAGCACCCATAAGAGTGAATAGTTAGGTATAAATCTAACAAAATATGTGCAAGATCTATATGAGGAAAACTACAAAACTCTGGTGAAAGAAATCAAAGGCCAACTAAATAACCGGGGGATATTCCATATTATGGAGAGGAATACTCAATATTATCAAGATGTCATGTTTTCCCAGCTTGATCTATAGATTCAACACTGTCCCAACCAGAGTGTCAGCAGGTTATTTTGTGGGTATCGACAAACCGATTCTAAAGTTTAATACGGACTGGCAAAAGCCCCAGAACAGCCTACACTCTATCAAAGGAGAAGAACCAAGTAGAAACACTGATGCTGCCCAACTTCAATACTTACCATAAAGCTACAGTAATCATGCCCTTGTGGTATTGGTAAAACAAAAGACCAATAGATCAATGGAATGGAATGAGAGCTCAGAAGTAGACCCACATAAATATGTCAAGTGATCTTCGACAAAGGAGCAAAGATAATACAATGGAGAAAAGAGTCTTTTCAATAGTGATGCTTGAACAGCTGGACACCCACATGCAAAAAATGGGTCTAAACACAAACCTTACACTCTTCACAAAAACTAATTCAAAATGGTTCACAGACCTAAATGTAAAACACAAAACTATAAAACTCTTCTAGAAGATAACCTGGAAAATCTGGACCTTGGGTTTGGTGATGACTTTTTAGATACACCACTAAAGGCACAATCCATGAAAGAAATAATCAATAAGCTGTTCTTCATTAAAAACTTCTGCTCTGCAGAAGAAGCTGTCAAGAGAATGAGAGACAAGCTACAAACTAGGAGAAAATATTTATAAAAGATATATCTGTTAAAGGACTGTTAACCAAATATACAAAGAAATCTTAAAATTTAGCAATAAGAAAGTCAACAACCTGATTAACAGATGGGCAAAAGACCTGAACAGACACTTCACTACAGTAGCTGTACAGATGACAGATAGGCACGTGAAAAGATATTCCACATGCATGTCATTAGGGGATGCAAAGTAAAGCGAGATACCACTGTACACCTATTAGCATGGCACAAATCCAGAACACTGACAACACCAAATGCTGGTGAGGAGGTGGAGCAGCAGCAACTCTCGCTCATTACAGGTGGGAATGCAGAATGGGACCGCCACTTTGGAAGACAGTTTGACAGTCTCTTACAAAACAACACATGCTCTTACCGTACAATCCAGCAATTGCATTCCTTGGTGTTTACCTAAATGAGTTGAAAAGTTATCTCTACAAAAAACCCCACATGTGAATGTTTATAGCAGCTTTACTCACAATTGCCAAAGCTTGGAAACAAACAAGATGCCCTTCAATAGGTGAATGGATAAACCCTGGTACATACAGACAGTGGAGTATTATTCAGCAATAAGAGGAAATGAGCTATCAAGCCAAGAAAAGGCATAAAGGAAGCTTAAATGCATATCACTACGTGAAATAAACCAGTCTTAAAATGTTACATCCTGTATGATTCCAACTATATGACATTCTGGAAATGGCAAGACTGGAGACAGTAAAAAGATCAGTGGTTGCCAGAGGTTAGGGGGCAGGAAGGATGAATAGGTGGAATAGATAGAATTTTTTAGGCATGGAAACTGTTCTGTATGATACTATAATTGTGGATACATGTTGTTATAAATTTGTCAAAATTCATGACATGGAACACCAAGCATGACCCCTGATATAAACCACGGACTTTGGGTGCTAATGCTGCGTGTCAGCGTAGGTTCGTTGATTGTAACAAGTGGACCACTCTGGTTAGGAACATTGACGGTGGCTGTGCTTGTGGGCATCAGGGAGTGTATGGGAATTTTCTGTACTTTCTGCTCAATTTTGCTGTGAACCTAAAACTGCTGTGAAAATAAATTCTATTTAAAAGGAAAAAAATTGAAGGAAATGATGAAAAGAGGAAAAAATATAGAGATGTTTGCTTAAATATTAAAAAGTGCTGAGATTGTTGTGTCATTGTTTCAAACTAGAACCTTTTTCTTTAGCATTGGTTAAATATTGCAGAGAATCTTTTAGAAACTAGAAAAAAAAGATCTCATAGAAACATTTATTACTTTTCAACATTATTAACAAAAAACTAAGTAGTGGAATGAAAGGTGAAAAGATTAATTGGCTACATTTGGGAAGAAGTATACAGCACTGGCTTTTACAGTTTTTCTTATATTTTTGGTAGCCATGTATAAAACAGATCTTAAGTTAACATTACATTGAAAAGCGCGCTCTCAGATGGAGTCAGGAGGGTAATCATCCTCATGGTTTTTGGGGATGGGGCCAGCACGATGTTGTGCCAGTTTGATTGGCATCTGGCAAATCCCCTGACATTTACTGAAATAAAACCTCAGAATATTTTCATCTGCAAACCAAATGCATTTGTATCTAGGCTTTCATTGTTCGTGGTGCTTTTAATTATGAAAATGTTCTGGCAGCACACAGGCCTTCATTTGAATTGTGCTAAGAAGTACAGTTTGACCTATTTCCTCATTCGTAGTAGACACCTGCTGACGTGATAACCTGTGTATTCTGGGTTTTCCGTTGAGAGGTGGCAGCTCAGCGTTCTTTGATTTAGTTCCTTTGGAGAAGGGGTTGAAATACTAAATCCTGCTTACCAAGGGACAGTAGAGACCTTTTATGGGATTTGAGGTTTAAGGGTATAGGAGTTTTGTCTTTTGTTCTTATTTGCATTGTCTTGTAAAAATAATTCTATTTTGAGGAAGTTTTTTATTTTTGAGAACATTGACGTGGCATCATAAAAGTAAAATAATAATTGTGCCAAATTATGCATTTTATTATAAAAGAATATTTTGCATAAACAATTTAGTTAAATGCAATTCTAGAGTTTTTTTAATTTTAAAAGAAGCTTAGACCAGTTTTGGAAATACTAAACTGAAATCTGCATAATGTTTCATTATAACTTATAAAATTAGCATTTCCTTCATT
>NW_012151174.1:4718094-4719431 GCF_000956105.1 Propithecus coquereli
ATTGCTCTTATTACTTTTCATTAAATTTAATCATTTCAAAAAATGCTTCTTTAAAAGTGTTGATCATATATTTTAAACTTTGTCATAGAAAAGTTTTTCCAGATCACCAGTAATCGGAAGTGGTAACAGTGCTACATACTGTTTGCTATCTTGATTTCTTTATATTCAGAATCCTTTAGTGTTTTTAAAATTTATTTAATTGAAATGGATCTGACTGGCTCAGGGGCACACTGAGGACTTTTGTTCTCGTACTGCTGTCGTTTTACCTTAGAAGGGTTCAGTGTTCTAGACAGAAACCTCATAGTTGTTCTGGCCCAGTGAGCTCCAGAAACTTGTCAATTTACCCCTCTCGGGATGGACAGATCATTCTGGGATCTGAAGTATCTTTCTCCCCAGACTACTTTGGGATCTAAATATCTTCCTAATCTATGATTAGTCGAGCTCTCTTTTAACTAAAAGGTGATTTTTAAATGGTCAAGGAACATCCAGTTGAACTGGTCACACATGCATGTGCCAGGGTGTCAGATAGTAATACTTGATATACGTGTGAGGTATATGTAAGTTATGAAACTTACGGGTACACTGGGGAAACCACCCCTCCGTAAGAGTCAGAGCATTACGAATACCAGTGAAGGTGTCTGTCCCATTCCTCTACCAGTCTGTGTTTATTATTCCCTTACCTTGTGAAAGTGGAGTTGTGTGGTTTACCACATGAGCAGGTACGGTTTTTACAAAATGGTAACACACTAGCTGTAGCAATTTGGTTTTTGCCCCATTCACGTTGTGTTTCTGACTTATCCATGTTGTTGTGAGCCATGGTTCATTCTCACTGAAATAAAAATTTCCTTTCCAGTGTGTACTTTGGCTCATGGGTTATTTAGAAATGCTTTAGAATTGCCTAACGTATGAGAATCTTCAAGTTACCTTTATATTATTTTTAACTTAATTGCTTTGTGATTAGGGGGCATGGCCTATAATACCTATTCTTGGACATCCATTGAGACTTTTTTGTGGCTTAACATATACACAGCTTTTGAAAATATGTATGTGAAAACAACATGGACTCTCATTTGGCAATACTGCATGTGTCTTCTACATTGAACATATTTCAGAAACTCCTACTATATGATGGGTTTATTAATTAATGTTTTTATTAAATTTTGCTCTATATTTGATAGATGTGTACATTTTTGGAATTATTATACTTCCTTGTTAAGTTAAATTTACCGTTATGTAAATGCTTTCTTTATGCCTTTTTTTATGGTGAAGTCCATTTAAAAATGATATTGTTATAGGCATATAACTTTAGGTTCATATTTGTTATATTTTTTTCCAGA
>NW_012151174.1:4719481-4726091 GCF_000956105.1 Propithecus coquereli
CATCAGGGAAAGCTTCCTGGATGAAGTGGATCCTTGCTTGAGAACTGAAGGACAAGTCGACTAAAAGACCACTCTTTTCCTATGTGTGGTTTTTATCTTTTCCCTCATTTCTATTTTTGTTCAATCTGTAGTGTATGTTTTGGTCACAGTAACTATCTTGAGAGAAGTACTCAAATCCTTATTCATGCCTGGGGGTTTCTGCGTGGTTAAGGCCCACGGCCTGCTTTTTCGCTTTTCCCATGAATTGCAAAGGACTTGAAATGAACGTCCGGTAGCTTTCGGAGTGTGTATCATCTCCTCTCGTCCTGGGGATGCTAGGACGGGGTGAAGTTGGTATAAGTAAGATGGCTCATTGCCTTTTAGGTTGTATGTTCTTAATTTAACAATTAGGAATGAAAATATTTGTTTACTAAATCATTAGGAAAGGTAACTTGATAGTAACACACACACACAGTTATATTTTTAAGAAACTTTTTTGTCTGTCCTACTAAAAAGTATAACTTTATAAGATTAAGACTTAATCTTCTTCTCCCCCCTCCCCCACCCAGTGATGCTTCCTTTGCCTATTAAGAGATTTTCTTTAGGAATATGAGTTAAAGTGAGAGGAAAAATGAGGGCACAATGTGTTTCAGTGGGCAACAAAAGGATGAATGAAATTCCTGTAGAAGATAAAGTGGGTGGAAGGGCAGAGGTCATTTAAACTCTGGACAGAAACTGCTATTACTTGGGGTCAGGCAGCAGGGGCAGGGATGGAGGGTTAGTGAAAGAATGTGGTTTCCTTTTAGGAAAAAAAAAAATAAAACTTGAGTCCTTTAAATAAGCAATTCTGGGCTCAGTCTTTGCATTTCTGAATGAATTCTTTTACTTTAGTGTGTTTCATTTTACCTACTGCAAAGCATTTTACCCGCAGATACGAAAACCTGGCAAATCAGACTAGAGTCTGTGCTCACCAGTTTTGTTTTGGTTTCCTTCTCCTCCCCTTCCATGCAAGGCCTCCCCACCCCAACGACACCCCTGTGGTGTCATTAGGCTTGTGATCTCAGCCTAGCCCTGTGGGGAGAGGGTTGCTCCTGTGAGGACCCTTTGGAAAGTGGCACCTGTGTAAACAGCTCCATCTCTTGTCCTCTGCTGAGTCTTGATTTTTGACACAGTAGACAAGGAGTTAAGGAAAAAAGGGAGCTTTCTAAACAAGTGTCCTCCATAGAGGTAGCCTGGCTGGAACTGGCCCAGCTTCCACATTCTACAGTTAGGTTTATCTTCCCAGCAAAGTTCACAGCAGCAAGAACCCACAGGGCTGCCTCAAGAATGAGGAAGACCACGGTGGAGCCAACCCCTGTTATAGACAAGTTCTGAGCTCTGCAGTTCTTCCTAGGGTATTGTTGATTCAGAGGCCAGAGTCTAATTCTAAAAGGTTTTGGTATATTGTTGTAACTCATTTTAAAATGTAGGAATTTTGGTTTAGTGGATGGTATAATATCCAGAAATTAGCAGATCTCATTTCTTTTTATATATTGCTCCATTCACTTTGTCACTGACTCATTGGTTCTTTATCTCCCACTGATAAATGAAAGCAACACTAAATGTAATTTTCTTACGTCTCCACGGCTTGTCGTGTATCTGCTGTGCACCCTATGAAGGTTGGACCCGGCACTGAGGGTATCATGAGCTTGGGGCAGGGATGCTCTGTGTAATTTATCTTGGTAGCAGCAGTGCCCTTTAGCACCTCAGTCCTAAATTCCTTCAGATTGTTGATGGCGACAGAGACTTGCCTTTAGGTACTATGTCACTCATGTTGCTGCATTTGCTGTGCTCTCCAATTTTATGGCTGTTCATTCTGTTTAAAAATATGAATTCAAAATGTGAATATATTGTTTTCTTAATGTTGGCAGTGAGAGAAAGAACTAGTTGTAAAGGACCAAAAGTGTAAACATGGCTAAAATCTTAATGTCTCTAATGAAGCCAGAGTTGCTTCTTTAGAGGCTGTTTTGCAAGGAGCCTTTGAAATCTCCCTTGGATACTTGCTTATTTTGTCAAGTCAGGATATGGGTTTTTGGTGCATGTGTGTGTCTGTTTGTGGTTAAGAAATTCTTTAAACATTCCTGGGTTCCCTTTTCTTTCCTTGAGTCAGAAAAAGTTCATTGTGTCAGTGTGGTATGTTGGTAAATTTCAAGAAAGGGAAAGATAGAAATTTATTAGTCTAGCTAATGTCATTGGGCTCCTTTCAGAGTGAAAAAACATGCAGAAGATTTTCTGACAGGTGAGCATTTGTCAACACTTTAATGAGGTCAGATGGCTTAAAAATAACCCAAGAAGGATATGCTCAGTGCTGCACCGTGCCCCCGAGTTTCGGGTAGTATATCGACTTTCCTGGAAGTTCGCCTGCATCTTTAGGTGATTTGATCTTCACATGTCTTCAAAATCAGTTATTGACGTAAAAGACATAGCACTTGGGAGAGCTTGCCATGCTTATTACTGCCTTATCAGTGGGATTACAAAAATATAAATTAGTTTTTATGATAGAAATCTGACAAGTCATTTCTGTTTCTCCAAAGACATACACATGTGGTGTTAATTTTGACCTGATTCATGGGTCCTCTGATACCCGAACACACAAAAAGCTTGTATAAAAAAGCTAGACTTGTTGGCATTAACTTTCTTGCAGGTCTTGCCAACAAAGAAATACTGTGTACTAAATTTGAATCTGGTTTCAAAACAAATGTCAAAATTTTAAAACACTGGATTTACTGGAACATAAATAGTTCATTTAATGAAGCCATTTCCCTCGACTCCCTTGTTACTCTGTCAGCACATCAGGTAACTCCACGTTGCTGGTGACTTTCCATTTTAATACGATTCCTCCCTTTCCTTAGTTTACCAATGACCGATTGACAGAGAGAAATTTTAGCCCTCTTAGAATAAGTCTTTTAGTCAGCAAGTCAACTTCTTAATATTAGAGATTTCTTCAAATGTCAGAAACAAGATAAAACATGGGTCTGCTCTTTTCAAAGGGGGAAGTTGACATCTGTGATAACCAGGCAAGATACAGTGTTATTTGTATAAATTGGTTATGTATCAAATACCCCATATCTATTTGTAGTGTATGTGCAACATTCATCTTGGTTTACTTTGGGAAGTTTTTTTTGTTTGTTTGAGGGTTGTTGGAAGAAAGGGACGTAATACTATTTTATCATAAAAATATGCCGTTTTGATTTTGAGCGTGATAAAACCTTTGAACAGAGAATAGGGTAATTTAATGAAATTATGTACTGGAAGTTTCATTGAATTAGTTTGATTAAAAGAAGATGTGCACCTCAAAATGGAAAGAAACTACAGTATTCAGGACCTTTAGGAAAACACACAAGGAATAGTATTACAGTCTTTAGAAACTAGCTCTTTATTTCATCGCATTCTGTGTGGGATTTGTTTGGTTTGGTTTGCCTCATCTCATTTGATAATCTACCATGAAGTTTTACTTACTCCTTGAGTTCCTTTTTCCTCAGGGTTTCAGTTAAGTTAAAGTAAGTTAGAGTGAGGGAGAAAAGAACAGAGATGACTAGTGTTTTTCGAATGCCTTCTACGTGCCAAGATATTGCCAGGTACTTTCTTCACAGTAGTCTTCCGGGGTAAAAAGTTTTGATTCCCATTTTGTAAAAAGGAACCACTCAAGGTCAAGTAAGTCATCAACCAGACTTTAAACCCTGTCTGTTTAGCACCAAGGCCTGTGTTCTTTCTTCTGTAGTGTGCGTCTAAGTATGTAATTTCATGCAATCACAGGGTCCTTAGTGTCTCTCAGGGAGTCTGAAGAGCAGATCAGAAGAGTTATCTCTTGACTAGAATTAAGAAAAAAGTCGGGATTATTCAATCATTCATTCAGATGTTTTCGTATGCCAGATCTTTTTCTAGGTGTATCTTCAACCAGACAGGCAGAACAGCCTACAGTCTTTTATACCATTTGAATATTCCGTACATTTGTAGAAGGCAGTTCATATTTCTGGTAAGGATTGTTGAGCAGTTAGAGAACAACTTCAGGATGTCTCTATCTGAGGAACTATAAACAGCAGAATACCTTGAATTGTCAATTAATACTCTGTGATGTACTTTATCTAGTATCTGTGTGAATATGTGGCATAATCGGAGTATGCTAAATAACAGTATTCCCTTAGGTGTTTTCTGTAGGGCATTTGGACAAATAATTTTGGGAAATGCTTGGTTCAATAAAAATAAACAAGTTCCTTTACTGCAGAACTTCTCAGAGCCTTCCACGCTTACTTAACTACAGACCTGTTTTCCAAGAGCCATCTATCCCAAATAGTGTTCAGGAGAATGTACATGACTATGTAGATATAGAATGCTATGTCTCCCTTATATTCCTCTCTCTATGTGTTATTTTTTAAGATCGTTTTCCTGCTCAGAAAGCATGAAATTGCCAGTTTTTCAAGGTTTGTTTTTTTGAAGACCACATCAGCATTTATAATGGTAAATTTATTAAGCTTTACTTTAGGTAAAAAGTTTAAGTATCTAATGACAGCAACATAGCTAAGGAATTCTCAAAGGGGTTAGGTTTTCATTTTGTCATAAACGGTTCCTCCACTTGTAATGAAGTTGCTAGGTAAAATTATTATGTTATTTCTATAGAAATAGGCAGTTACACAGGCTTAGAATTAACTGACGCTTTGGTTTCTGAAGGTAGGTATTTACTACCATTGTGTTTTCATAGGTTCAGACAATTGTCACTATGCTATAAACCCAAATAATAATTATAAGCTGGCTGCAAGCTGAAGACTCTTATTCATTTTAAATTATCCTTTAAAAAGAACCACATCCCCTCCTTCGGATGAGATGGTAAGTTGAAATAGTACTGCCCAGCCTGGATGCCATTTCTCATCCACGCAGAGGCTCACCGTCTGGGGCTGTGAAATGTGTACTCTAGTTGCCAGGATATGTGGGCACAAGAGAGAAATGGAGAGGGCTGAGAATCCAGGTTGATCTCATACCAGGAACCGGCCTCCCGCAGCGGGAGGTAAACATTAAACTGAAGCATCAGGGTAAAGAAGCCGTCTTTGTTAGGACCAAGACACTAACAAATTCCTTATCTTTCTGGCACAAAGAACACTGTGTGGCACAAAGTAGGCCCTGCATAAATATTTGCTGAATGAATATTAAAAATAACTTACTTTTAACTCTATATCCTGAGATAACTGTAAATTCTGGGGGGAGCTTGAGATTGTTTCTTTTTGAGCTGACATCTGCCAGGTGCTGTGCTAAGCGTTTAATATATATTGTCTCATTTAATTCTAACAGCAACCTTAGGGGATGCTTTTTCATGTTACAGGTGGTAAACTGAAACTTGAAAACGTTAGATACTGTGTCCAAAGGCCCGTGCGTGATAGCTGGTGGAGCCAGGTCTGAACGCAAGTTGCCTGACTCTGGAGTAGGGACTTGCAGTTCTAACCAGGATCCTCGCTACTTGGTTTCGCTGCTTGCTTCTGTACTGATGACAGATGGGATTTTGGTTTTAAGACTTCATCCCCAGGACTTTTTATAATAAACCTTTGATTTACTTTGGAAAGAATAAAATCAACATATGATTTCAACTGGGAAGTTGGAGCCGCAGGAGAAGTCAATAGTGTTTTCTCTGTGACATCACAGGAAGTTACCATGGAAATGATTATGGTATTATGAATACAGAATTATAACTTTGACTGGGAAATAAGCCGCCAAAGGAGACAAAATGCTGAGGAATAGTGAAGTTGTTGTCATGAAAATGCCTTTTAGATTTTAGGTGAACAAATTTAGCAACACGAAGTCTAAATGCCTGATCTCTTTCAGCGTTCCTGAAACATCAGTGTTAAATTATTCTTTTAACTCTCCCTGGTTTTGTTACTACTTTCAGAACTTGTTGAAAGTAAAATAATTCCCATGTGTGCCAGTGTGTTTTTAGTTTAGCAAATATTGTTTTTTACAGATCCTCCTTGCCCCAGCCCCTCTATTCCTTTCTTCCCAGTGTAAATAAATTGTTCCCTGGTTTTTGCATCAACAAATTCCCCGCAGAATAAGTTAGCTCTGGTATTTGTTAATTATTAAAGGCAATTCTAGGAGTTGGATGGAGAGCCTATGGCAAAAAACCAAAATGTAATTTTTCCAGTAGAAATTTTAATTCCAAACTTTATTGCTCTTATTACTTTTCATTAAATTTAATCATTTCAAAAAATGCTTCTTTAAAAGTGTTGATCATATATTTTAAACTTTGTCATAGAAAAGTTTTTCCAGATCACCAGTAATCGGAAGTGGTAACAGTGCTACATACTGTTTGCTATCTTGATTTCTTTATATTCAGAATCCTTTAGTGTTTTTAAAATTTATTTAATTGAAATGGATCTGACTGGCTCAGGGGCACACTGAGGACTTTTGTTCTCGTACTGCTGTCGTTTTACCTTAGAAGGGTTCAGTGTTCTAGACAGAAACCTCATAGTTGTTCTGGCCCAGTGAGCTCCAGAAACTTGTCAATTTACCCCTCTCGGGATGGACAGATCATTCTGGGATCTGAAGTATCTTTCTCCCCAGACTACTTTGGGATCTAAATATCTTCCTAATCTATGATTAGTCGAGC